>NW_006922176.1:915341-926099 GCF_000298275.1 Orycteropus afer afer
AATAAAATATAGGGAAGATTATCATAGGAAAAATAACATAATCCTACTAGTCAAAATACTAAAATATTTAGTTCAGTTTACAAAACCTGGATTAGAATGCCCTTCATATAGAGCAATAATCATACTTTTATCAAAAATAAAAAAGCTAGTGTTAAGAAAATACTTCTATTTTGCCACATTCGAAGATACAAAATCCTTAATGCAAGTAATACCCTGAAGTTCATCTTTCCTAGGAAAAGTTCATTTTCATTATGTAACATAATTAAGTCGTGCTTAGAATGTCCTGAATCTGGGAATCTTCTTAGAGAAGTATTTGTCACTTTGACGCCTTACTCCTGTTACAACCCTGCAGGCTCAATGCTCTTGACAGCTCATCTAGCACAAGGCTGATAATCCATTAAAGCCCTACTTGAAAGAAAGTGCTGATGTAGAAATCAGGGAAAACTACTTTTGACAATAAATAAATAAATAAATAGATAGATAAATAAATAAATGAAGGAAGGAAGGAAGGAAGCCCATCATTCAGAAGCAAACATTTGTGTTAAGGAAAGCAGTCAGGGTGAATTTACAGATATCAGGATCTACATAACAGAAGGTCAGAAGATAGGAACTGGAATGTAGAAATGTAGTCAGGAAAGGGAAGAGAGAGCATAATGAGCTAAACAAACTGTACCTACTTTTGAATTTTATCTACCACAAAATACTGCTTCATATCATACACTAATAATGCCTGGCATATGTTCCTCATAGCTCAATACAATAGCCACAGAACAGACTGCACAACTCATTTTCCTCCTTTATGTTTCATCTCTGAGGTTCTTCCACATAGTTCTTACTTGCTCTACCAGATCCACATTACTCATTCCTATTCTGCTTTGTGTTCCAATGCTGTAATGATGTATCTCTTCCAGTCTTGGTTCTGATGGTATTTGTCCAATGAGAAGCAACCTTAAGAAACCAGAGAGAAGAAGAGGGAAAAAAAAGAAAAAGCCTCATTTGAGGAATTGATGTCGATTGACTACTGAACTTTTGTCTTTTTGTGAGAGTCTGCTTTCTCCAAGTTTCAATAGCCAACCCTTCCTAAGCCCCATCAAGTCTAGAGATAATAAGCTGTCACCAAGAAATCCATCTCCCCCATTTACTAAATGACTCTGGGAAATGCAATCAAGTTTTCTATCCCACGATTTCCTCATTGGATGACTGGGGACAGTTATAACTACTTTACAGCGTGCATTGCTGAGTACATGGAATGTGCTCTTATTATTTAGAAATAGAGATTAACCTTGAAGAGGAAGTTAAGGCAGTTGATTTTCATTACAATCTTTATCATGAAATATATAACCTTAGAAAAATTGTATAGCTTCACTTCAGCTTTGATTTTTTAATGGGTAAAATATGGCCTTAAAAATATTCCAAGTCATAATACTCGAAGATTCTAAGACTGTGATCATGACATCATATTTTGCTAGCAATCTTTTAGTCAAAAAAAAGCTTTTATTGTTATACATAACAAAGTAGAATTATCTCTGTGTGTATACATTGCTGCTTGGACTCAACATGACTTAATAGCATGCATAACTTCTGGCCACATAGAACATGTAACAGCTGCATTGACTACTGATGTTCTTTGTTTCTGCTACTTCCTTTGATTTGCCTTTAGCAACCATTACTCAGATAGGCCACTGCTCATAACACTGGCAGGAACCAAACTTGAAAATAATGCTCCTACTTGAAATCTCTCTAAGTTTTTGGTAACTGTTGTTCTCAGTACTATTTCTGCTAAGTCATAAGTTGATAAGGGAATTGGAGAAATAGCAAATCTAGAGAAATAAGATTGCAAACATAACACTGACTGAAACAAGTAATGTGACCTGGGAACTTCCAAATTTACAACAGAAACTCTAAATCCCTGAACTTAAAAGGGGAGGATGTATTTCTATCTACTTTATTATATATAAAATAAATTATTTCTGGAGACTAATGACTGAGGAACCTGGGGAAGGAATATATAAATATTGAGAACTCCAGGGTGTGACTTGAATGATCTGTTTTCTTGGAACTTTCTTCTCCAAGAAAAACACCTTGGTATGGCTCTTCAAAATTGTTGCAAGTATATAATTTTAACTGACTATTGGGTCTTCTACCTCCCAAGAAAATGCTTTTTATATACTATCAGATCACTATGCTATTTTTCTGAGAACTGTACAAGAAATGTCTGTTGAGCTAGATGGTCCATGCTACTGCAGCTCTTGTGAAAAATACCTGTCCATATTGCCAGTTATTGGCTACATATCCCTCTCCGTAGCTGTAATTCAATTATTGTTTGCAGAGAAATGACACCTAGCTGGTGCCACACAGAGAAAGCACAAGTTAGACCAATTTCTCTTAAGGAGTTCCTCCACAGACTAAGGAGTAGATTTGATTTTAATGTAATAAAAATCTTAAGGCCTATCAGAAGTCATGAAAATGGTAAGATATTCAGCTTCTAACTGAGAAGTTGGTGGTTTTAGTATAGCCAGAGGTACCTTGAAATAAAGAACTGGCAATTTATTTCTGAAAAATTAGTTATTGAAATCCTACAAAGCACTAATTTACTCTAAATACATGGGTTTGCCATGATTTGGAATCAAGTAGTGGCCCACAATGGAGGTAAGGTGAACCTTTGTTCTACCATTAATGTAAGTCTCACTTAGAAAACACCAGTAAAACATTTTCCTTCGGGGCACTATATGGTCCCTTGGAATGGCTCTTCTTGTGTGGAAGCCAGGAAGCCAAGCATTAATTTATTGCCTTACAAAAACACTATGTTTTGCTTATTAGGGGTAGTCATAAGAGACCTATGGGTGTTTAAACAAAGCATGTAGTCTCAGATGAGTGTGTAGGTATTTCTAAAATGAAGTTACCCTAGGTTACATGGAGCTTCTCAAGGGATTATTAACTCTAACTTATACACAACCTGTGGGCAGCTATGACCACTATAGAAATCATTTAGTTAGAAAAATTAGTATGCAATTTATCTGACTGTACTTGTGAAAAGCAGCATCTCTTCTGCTCTAGAAAGCATTTGAGTCACCTTCAACTGATGCCTAGGGTTTTATGGAAGATAAGTTATTCCTTGACATCTTCTTGACGCATCAAGGTGGAGTCTGTGCAATTACTGCACTTATATCTGGATTAGTGTCTCAGGAAAAGTGTGACAGTCAATATAGAATCTTAAAAAGCTTTGTAATGTGTACCCTGAGAGCCAGAATATTTGTTCAGCTGGTGGGTCTCGGAACTTCATGGGGCATTTTCTATGTTGGTGTTGCAAATTGCTTATTCTACCACTTGAACTTATGTTGAATATAGTTTTAATAAATTTAACGGAGCATTAAAGAAAAAAGTGAAAAAAAAAAAATTGGTGATAGTCCATGTCATGTTGTTGTTATTGTTATGTGCTGTTTAGTCAGATCAGACTCATAGCGACCTCTCCTTGGGTTTCCCAGGTGGTATCTTTAAGGAAGTAGATTGCTCAACCTTCCTTCTGAGGAGTGGCTGGTGGGTTTAAACTGCCAGCTTTCTGGTTAGCAGTCAAATGCCTTATATGTCAGATTAATCTGAGTGTTCAATGGAATGGCATACTCATGACCTGAACAAACACTGTAGTGACATGAGTAGATTTTGGGAGATACTTTTCCAGTGATTTTTTGGTTTTGTTTGGTTTTTAAGTTTTTGCACATCTGATGAACTGATGCACCAAAAAATGTGATTCCAGAACTACCTTTAGAAGAATGTTTTTATAATGTATAGTCTAGGTGAACAGGGTAGTATCTCCCTCCAAAGCAAATGACAGGTTTGTTTATTGTCCAGTACAATAAAGGTAATGTGTTCCTTGCTGACACAGATCAGATAAGTTTTCCTGAAGCCCATTTTGAAGATAAGGATTCCCTAAGCTTTGGATTCCTTTCCTGTAATGTAACCTATGGTGTGTGCAGGTATCACTTTGCCCTCCCTTTGTTGACTTGTGAAATTGGAATTTATGAACCATCACAAGAAAATGCTGATACTATGGCTACAGCTATTGGTATGAGTAATAAACCTTCCATCATTGCTGGCTCAGCAGCTTCATGTTTTCTGCCAACATCCTTAAAACAGTCACATATTATTTTGTTAGCAGTACTTGGGTGGCTAGAACACTTATGTGCTATATTAAATGTCTAAAGATTAGCAGTGCAAAATGACTCAAAGGCTTGGTAATCTTCTTCCAAAAGGTCACAGCCTTCAAAGCTCTATGGAAAATGTCTACTCTGATACTCCGCACACGTAAATTCTCCATTAGTCACAATCAATTTGATGGTTACTAACAACATTCTTTCTTCCCTCAACCACAAGTCTGCCTAAAAATGTTGTGCATTCTATTTTGGCTTTTACATTCAGCACTCTATACTGTATATAATTTCCTGACCACTTTACTGCCATGAGATTCTAGGATTAAAGGAGATCAAAAGCAGTCTTAGTTTTCCACCACATAAGAACAGGAACTGAAAGTTTACTTTATATTATCAATTTCATTTTTTATTTTCCCATATTGTCTGTGTTTCACTTGCCTTTTTTCTATCAATTTATTTGTCTTGTACTTACTTTTTCCTTCTACTCTGTTAAGGTGATGATGTTTCTCCAATTTAAAAGCAAATTTGTAAGTATAAAAGTTAATACTCAAATAAAATGAATTAGTGCTTATTAATGGCATGCAGTTTATAGGAATTAAAGAATACATAAAAGGTGTTTCATAAAAAATTTCAAATTTTTACCAAGCTCTTATATAATAAAACTCCATAATTGTCTATAACTTCTTCTATCATTCTTTGTGAGAGAACTCATTTTTCGGGGACCTCTTTTTTGTTCTGTTTGGTTTCTATTACTTTTTTGGTTGACATTAATTTTGTCACAGTCCAAGCTAACTCTCTGAGTTGATAAAATTTACCCAGTTTTCGGAACTAGAAGCCTGTAATTTAAAAGTCTCTGCAGATTATTAAGTTCACAGATCCAGAATCAAAACTTGTTTGAAGTTTAAATTAAGTATCATCATTATTAATATTGTCAGGTAAAACTATTAATAAAAACTAGCAGAAAATATCCCAGACTTTTTAATTTAGATTTCTGTGTCATTGATAATTTTTTAGTGTCTAAACCAAAATAGATATTCGTGTTACTCCTCATATTACACAGTGTTAGATATTCATTCATCCGCTGCCTCATTTAAATAATAAGTCATCTGGGAGCAGTGAGACTGGATTCTCTTTTCCTAAGATGGAAGTCTGTATTCATGAAATCGATGCTTTTAACAACTGCTTATTGTTTAAATTAAGCATATTGATTTATCTACAATTACTTTTAATCCTAGGAAATAGTTATAAGTAAACATTTGTGTCATATGGACTTGGGATTTCTAAACATTCTGAGAGAAAAATAATGTATTTTAAGTGCATAAATTAGAGATTATATTATTTTGATTTAATTATTCTTTGCATTATTACTTATTATCTAATAGTCTTAGAGGGGAGAATGATGACCTTTTGAGCCTTTCAAGATCATCTTAGAAGCAACAATTTCAAAGAATTTTTAAATGTGAGCTGCAGGCTATAACAATGTATAAAATCTGGAAATTGCATCCTATGATAAATCACCTCAGAATTTCCTCTATCATATTCATTGACATTTCCACAGCACATAGGTGCATTTATTATAGAACTTTGCCCAATAAATGGATGGGGAAAGAAGTTATAATTCTTTATAGGTATATTTTGTGAATCAATATAGTGCAACATATATATAAACATATATATATATATATATATATATATATATATATATATATATATATATATATATATAAAGGGTTCTTCTCTGTTATGCTAAAAACTGAAAGAATTGAATATTTTCTTTATCTAGATATGTGCATGAATGTGTATTTATCAATTTAATGACATCAATTGTTTAATTGCATTACTTTTACTCCTATTAATATGATATGTAATTTAAGATTGATTACAGCACAAAAACATAAATTCAGAGAATCAGTTTTATTTGTGTTATAATCTATAAATGAAGTATTTTTTTCTAGCTATATATATTTTTTTCAACACAGAGAAAATCAATACCACTTAAAACAAGTATTTCTTATATATGGGAAATATTTTTGATGTCTAAGGAAATGTCAAATTCTTTTGATTTAACAAAAGATGAATAAACTAACTTGTTTAGTTATGACAGAACTAGCAATGAGTTGATGATTGAATCAATGAAATCATTTTTCCCATTGATCCTTGTCATTATTTATGAAGAAATTACTTGTTTACCTCCCTATATAAAGCATTTGAACACATCCATAACAGCAGGAAACTGCACAAAATTATCTCTAAGTGTCTATACATGTATGATTTCTACTAGACTATTTTTAAAAGTTGCTAAGACTTTATTTTAAAATTTTAGAATACTACAGTGGGTAGAGGTAAAAGCATCTTAAAATAATTGAACAATGACTAATATTCAATACATATAAAAGCCAAATCTATCATTAAAAAATACATATAGTAAAGTCTATCAGTTAATATTCTCAATCATATAAAAGATAAGCTTTTAAAGTAAATATTTCAATATCTGTATTTTATAGTAAAACAGTAAGCCCTGTTTATACCTGTCTTTTAATCCTCCTTCAATACCAACTTGGAGTCTTCTCTTTGAAAATATCAGTTACTGATGTTGAGTCAATTCAACTTATAGTGACCTCTCCTCGGGTTTCTGAGGCAGTATTTCTATGGAATGAGATTGCCCAGTCTTCCTTCTGTGGTGTGGCTGGTGGGTTTGAACCACCAGGCTACTGGTTAGCATTTTAATTCTCTGTGTCAGAACTGGTGATTAGTCCCTCATATTTTTACAGGATTCATTGGACAATGCCAACAAGGTCAGAATTTCTTTCAAATAATGTCTCATCCCTCATCCATAGAATAAAATTTAAATTTTGAATAAGTCATTCAAACAATATATGTCTTAGACCTGACATTATATGCCAAGTATTAAAAAAAAAAGAAGAAAATATTAAGGTATTTGGAAATTGGTTTGGATAATTGTTTCTTGTTAATATTTCCTTGATCCTTTGACTTTAAAAATAAAATAAATATTCTTTTATAAGAAGATCTAGAAGAACTGGAAAAAATAGTTCTACTGGACCCAAATAAATTATACAGAGAGAGAGAGAGAGCTTTCAGTATGGATTATACTTCAAAATAAAGAAAACTAAAAATCTCACAGCTGGACCAGTAAGCCAATAAACAGCATCATGATAAATGGAGAAAAGATTGATGTTTTCAAGGATTTCATTTTACTTAGATCAACAATCAACACCCACGGAAGCAACAGTTAAGAAATCAAATGATGTATTACATTGGGCAAATCTGCTACAAAAGACCTCTTTAAAGTGTTAAAGAGCAAAGATGTCACATTCAAAGAATAAAGTGCATCTGACCAAATCCATATGTTATAATCGATTGCCTCATATGCATATGAAAGCTAATTAATGAGCAAGGTAGACAGAAGAAGAAACGATGACTTTGAATTTTGTTTTTTGGCAAGGAACAGACTGCCAGAAGAATGAATAAATCTGTCCTGGAAGAAGTAAACTGCATGTTCCTTAGAAGTCAGGAAGGTGAGACTTTGTCTTTCATACTTTGGTGATGTTACCAGGAGGGACAAGTCAGTGGGGAAAGACATCGTGCTTGGTAAAATAGAGGGTAAGTGAGAAAGTGGATATCTCTGATGAGATGGATTGACACAGGGCTACAAGAATGGGCTCAAATATAGCAAGGATTGTGATGGGGGAGGACAGGGCAGTGTTTCCTTCTGTTGTACATGTGGTTGCTGTGCGGTGGGATTGACTTGAAGGCATCTAACAATAACAATATATCTAACAATATCTCTGCATTACCAGGTTTAGATTTATAGATTGTTCTTTAACAGTTAACAATTTATAAAAGTCGTTTAAAATTATCGATGCATTAAAAGCATATTTTATTGTTCTTGATGCAATCAGTGTGTGTTTAGTGTACATAATCATCTACAGACATGGTGTAATTTCTGTTTTGCTTTTGATTAAAATTCATTAAATATAAAATTACATTTCCGATTATTGTATGATATTTTTAATAAGGAATCTGACTTTCTTTTTGATGTTTTTGAATAGCTTTCAAGTCCAATATACTAATCCATTTCCAGTGTCTCCCCTCACATATGGCCAAGCCAGTAAGAAAGTCCTTTTCTTCTAGTTGGGCTCCAGTAGGGAACTTCATACCAAGTAAACTTGCAGACTAGGCCTTCAGAAGAGCCCGTGTCCTAGCTGCACCCCATAACATAAAATGCACAAGTAAAACACATGAAAACAACAATAAAAACAAACAGCTAAACTTCTGTGCCCCCCTTTTTTTTTTTTTTTCACTATAGTCTGAACCTGAGATTCCTTAGGGAATCCCTTTATTATTATTATTATTTTTTACCATGTGAATAATATACTTTATTTTACATCTGTTGTTGTGTGTTTGCCATTCATTCTTACACCCATAATTTACTCAGTATTTGATGCACTCCATTGATATAATGTCTTATCTGATGTTCATTACTGAATAAAATATAAAATAGCATGCTATAATTTCTATGCAAATTATAAATTGTTTAAAATATGTCCACCTGTATCTGACCTCCTTCCTTCCTTCTGTCTTTAATTTTTCTTTACTTTCTCCTCAATTTCCTTTTTCATTCCTTCAATCCATCCTTAAGTAACAGTCTGAATTATACATAATTTATTATGCCACTGTTTTTTTTTCTTTTTTTTAAAACTGAGTATATAGTAGGAAAATATAGATATAAATAAAATGAAAAGCTTGTTTTCAGGGAGCACAATATATAGAGATAGATAGATTATAAGGAGGAACAATATTTTAAAAAAATAGTGATATTTTAAAAATATGGTATGTCAAAGGCAGCCACAGGGATGAACTCCTCAGATCTTCCTTCACTGAAGATTCTAGCAGCCTCTCCAGCTGCTACAGCTTAGTAGTTGACTGTAGCATTTATGTTGTTGTTATGGGCCGTCGAGTCGGCCCCTACTCATAGCGACCCCTCCTTGGGTTTCCGAGGCAGTATCACTATGGAAGTAGATTGCCCCACCTTCCTTCCGAGGAGTGGTTGGTGGGTTTGAACCGCCAGCCTTCTGGTTAGCAGTCAAGTGCCTTAGGCTCCTATTTATGGTAATGTCATATTTCCTCAGAGTGCCACAGACGGTGGTTGGGCATAGATGTAGTGATAGAGGAGGAACATTTCTGCCAATTTGCAGGGTCAGATTACCCAATAACCAATGTAAGCATGGGCTAACTTGTGATTTCTTATTAATCTGTAGTGCCATAAATTGTAGGTTGGGCATTGGAACCCACTAGTTGCTCTGTGGAAGAAAGACAAGAGAGTCGGCTTCTGTAAATAAAGCCAATGGGGGTGGCTGTGAGTCTTAATAGACTCTATGGCAGTGAGTTTGGTTTGGTAGGGAAAGAGAGAGACAGGATGCTTAGGGCAATGAAAAATTTCACATGGGTTTCACCACATCTTTGTGAAACATATTAAACACTCTCTACCTGTAGATTTCACAAGCATTTCCCCATTATAAATCACTTGTTATTCTAATTCTGTGTTGGAATCTGCTTCCAAGAGGACATGAAGTAACATAATTAGAAACAAAAGTAGTCTAACAAGATTAATTATAATATTAGGTTAAATTATTCTGTTACTCATTATGTGGGTGACAATCATGTTTGAGTTAAGTAACATGTAAGGCAAAGGTAGTTCCTAGAATAGGGTGTTGACCCAACTGCTAAATATTTCAAAAGAGGTGATCTAGAAAAACAGATTGATCAAAGAAAACGCTCTGTCTTTAAAGAAGATTCAGACATTTGAAAGGATAGAGACAGTGGGTGATAAACATATTGGGACATTGGAATTTGTTTGTTATTTCAAAGTCATAGTCACACACTGCAGTGGGAGATTGAGAAAGAGAGAGTGGGCAATAAATAATGTCTAAAAGGAGAACCGGCCTCTTTCACAGCTTACAGGGAGGCCATTATTTCCTTTATTAAAAGTATAGACACAGATGGGGAACAAACGCAGTATCTGCAGTTAGAGTCACAGAGCTACAATCAAACATAAACACTCAGCCAAATCAGGTTGTTTGTGCTGTGATCAGGGCTCTGATAGAAAATCAGGGATTCTAAAATATGGGGTGGAGGTAACTGTGAATACCTCTACTGAATATTGCTCTTAACATTTAATTAAATTTGCAGAGCTTCTGAAGCTGGCCAAAGTATCACTATTAAAACTTAACATTTCTTCCATGTGGAAAGAGTCACCATAGGCTATTCTCTAGAAGGAAACAAATGCTCCCCTCAGCAACTGTCCCTGGCACCTCTCCTGGCTGCCAGACCAATAGCTATTTATTACATTATTCATATTGAAAAATGCTAGTGGCTCATGATTTTGTTATACTCAAAAATCTAATGTATTAAACAGATAAAAATCATTTTATAAATAATGTATTATGATTTCCTTTAACTAAGGTGTTCTCTCTTGAAGGAATTCTGGTCATACAGTGATTAAACACTCAGCAGCTTGGTAAAAGGATGGTGGCTGGAATTCACCAATCATTCTTTGGTAGAAAGATGTGGCATACACACACACACACAC
>NW_006922176.1:927524-933534 GCF_000298275.1 Orycteropus afer afer
AAAAGTGGAGGAATGTACACATTGAGTTATAAAAGGCAAAGGAGAAACACTTATGAAAAAGTGAATTAAGGAATAAGTAATAAGATTAAAAAAAGAAAAGATCCTAAATTTTAATCATGATCTCTGGTAGCGTAGTGCTTAAGGTACTTGACTGCTAATCAGAAGGCTGGAGGTTCAAACCCACCAGCCACTCCTGAGAAAGAAATTTTGGGAGTCTACTTCCATAGTGATATTGCCTTGGAAACCCAAGGAGGAGTCACTGTGACTTGGGAGTGACTCAATGGCACATAATAACAACAACAAATTTTAATCTAATGGTATTTAAAAAAAAAAAAAAAAAAAGGACAGTCTCTTAAGACCAACTTAAAAGACATTAAAAGATTCCAAATAGTAGTCTTTCTTAGTTTCATAAAATCAGTCTTCCTGTGAATTGTGAACGTGTGCAAGGTTATTATTAAAATCATGGGTCATTGAGTAGGAAGTGAATAACAGAAAATGAGGCAATGGTGCTGAGGAAATAGAGTGAAAATATGATGGAAACCGTGCATTGGACAATGGAATTAAATACAAAATTTTGAAGAGAATATATGAAAAAGAACTGCAACTGTAGGAGGTTAATTAAAAATATTTCTAAAACAATAAGAGACTTTGGTCTGAAAAAAAATTAATTGTTCTGTTCACACTCACTGACTTTATACTGTTATTTTTTAGAATAAATTTTTATGGTCAAAAATTTAAACTTAAGTTCATATATGTTTCACAAATAAAGTAATATCAATAAATAATTAAGTACATGCTATGCATTAAAATTATTCTAGATAGTTTTATTTATTAATTAATTTAATATTCACAGCAAGCCCTAAAAGGAGATATTTTTAAACCACTTTTTAGATGAAACAAGGTAAGGACAGAGAATCACAAGGTCATGGTCTTAATAAATTAGAGAACTGAGATCAGAAACAGGTGGCTATGAACTTACCTCTCATATTCTACTCTCTCAACCAGAATCTAAATCTCTTAATTTCTAGTTATCTTTCTCTTCTGCCACACAGCCATCTTATTCAATCAAAATATTAAAACTATATGTGAACAACTGGTCTGCGTGGTTGATTGAATATTTAATTCATTATGAAGCCATTTGCTAAAATGGTCTGTTTGGTAGTTAAGGTTGTTTTCAACTCATTTGGGCCTGGTTAAGTGGCTGGGCAGCTGGTGTTTGTTATCCCCCAAGATGAGTTTGGCAATCAACACCATAGTGGATCTACCACAAACAGTTGAGTAGCTGCTTTAGGGATGTGGTCTGCTTCCCATGTATAAGAAGCAGCTTTGGGTCTCTAGCCTTTTGCTACCTTTGAACCCTGCATGTAGCCAAGTCATTGTTCAACAGCCTGCAATGCCCTACCAATCTCGGGACTTTCAATGGATTAATGGCCTGCTGTATGGTTTGGTAGCATCGGGACTGTACCTTTTTACTTGTCAACCTTGTGTTTGATAACCTCTAGTTTGAGCAGTGGCTGACAATCATAAGTTAGAATTACTCTCCATTTATTAAAATAATAATAATAATTAAGAGTATTCTCATTACTTTTGCAAATAGGAGATGGAAGTATAATAAACCTAATTGAATAATAAATGTAACAATAGAAAAACAATATTTGAATATCACCAAACATCTGGCTTAAATCTCAGATTCTAGTAAACTTATAGGTTTTAATAAAGATAGAAAACAATGCACAGTTTATTTTTCTATAATCTTTTAATTCAGTTCTGCATGTGAATCACATCTGTTATATCAAAAATACCAGTAATCATTTCACCATAATCTTAAATTCTGTGGGGAACTCTAAGAATGCAAAACTGTACAACATATATCATTATTTTATTTTCTCAGTTAAATATTCTGTACATAAAAGACTCATAAATAATGTACACTGCAAAATATGTCATAAGAACATCTCAATTTCAATTCCTGCAGCAGCCCATGAGCATAAGTATGTGTAGTGGCAAACTGATCTATATTCAGGGGGAAAAGTTAGGCAGAATAAGTTATGCATTATAGTTCTGATTCAAGATTTTCTGTTAAGTATTATTTCCATAAATAAAGTTGAAGGTGAAATTGTTGTTCATTTAGTTTCTAGGTATCATCTAATTTTGAAAAGATATCTTGAATACATGATGGATGTTATTAAAAAAGATTTAGAATAGAAAGGCAATTTGGACTTATAAATTTAATTATGAAGTTCGTATTGATTGACACGAGGGACATATGAACTGGACTAATAATATTTAACCTGATTCTTACTTACCTAACCACACAATATGATACTTAGAATCTTATATTCTTTCAGATAATAAGAAAATTGCACACATTTACTTGGCAAACATACTTTACTAATTGCTATTTATAATTTTAGCAACATATTCTTTATGTTTTCACCTGCTCTGTAGGTGTATTATAAGTTTGTAATCATAATATAGAGTCTTAAAGCAATTCATAAAGTTTAAGAGCATTGTGGGAAAATAAACTAATAAGTTAATATAAATAAATTGAAAACATAGTTCTACTAATAGACTTTAGCAATTCTGTTTTAATTAAGATCAAATGGTTTAAATTATTAAACATATTTAAATACCTTCATAAGATTTGACCACACTGGGCATCATAGCCTTGAGAAGCTGACAAATGAAATGAACCATCACAAAACTGTTTACATTATTGTAATTCTTTCAGAAGTAACCAGTATAGAAACTGTAACTGAAATATTAAAGTATGAATTAGAATTGACCATGAATGCTAAAAGTTGTTTCTCTATGCATCAATCAAATTTTCTAGCTGCCTATTATTTTTGGTTTCATTGTATAGTGTCCAGTTGATTTTGACTTAGAATAAGTTTTAGGTACCAATTCTGTTTTATAATGTTAATACAGAATTGATAGCTAAAATTCATGTTGTTTTCATACATACTATGCTACAAACATCACCATAAAACATAGTCCATTTAGGTGGAATAGCTTTATGTCAACGAACTGACTGCCACACATCAGTTTACATACATAATCACACTTCTAATTCATGTGTAAAGCAATTAGTCAACTATCATATATAATTTGTTGCTCAAAGGTTTTCTAATATGTGCACAAAGTTAAATTTTCTTTTACTTAGTTTACTTGTTTTGTTATTAAAATCACATTTGTGTATTTATATTTACATATATTAAATTCAAGTTATTAAAATTATGTTTTTACACTAATTCAAATTTTTAATTAAGATGACATATATGCCTTCAGAAACTCTGACAAAATTTTGAAGTAGGGCAGTATCCAAATCAGTTTCAGTTTTCATAGGAATGAATAAAAATAACTGTTAGTGTCATTTGAAATCTTTCTTCTCTTTTACTTAAATTCAGCCTGATTTTAGTACTGACATCACAATAAGCCATTAATTACCCCTAGTAGTAAGTGATATATGAGAGAGATAATGAGACAGACATTATTTTTAGCTGAATAATTAAATAATATTATTAGTTTATTAAAATAATGTTATTAGTTTATATAACTAATAATTAATAATAATTAAATAATATTATTAGTTTATTATAAAAATTGCATTCACATTTTTATACATAAAGTTCAATAAAATTGTAAAAGAAGATGGTTTAATATTTGATATACTTGTAAATTAAGTTGTTTAAATGAAGATGGTCACTAATCTTATTTGGTAATTTCCCCATTAAGTTCTCTAATCACTATTATACAAGGGGCATGCCATCAGAAGTAAAATGCACTCTTTAATCAGAAAAATAAATAAATAAATAAAATGCAGCCACACAGAAAGCCTATTCATTAACTTCTTAAGAAAAAAAAGGCCAACACTCATCAAGCAGAAACTGCTGAGGTTAATGTTGCTAAATATCACTCTATGTGATTGAATTTGTTATGTGAATTCATGAAATAAACAGAAAAGTGTTACAGAAAATATTTTTCTTAATAAATTATAAAGTTCAAATTAATTCAGTGGCATGTGATTATTATCAATCTTTGAAAATAAAAGTGAAATGATAGGATCTGAGACACACAGAATTATTCTATAAAAGGTAACTCAACAAGCATTAAAGACTCTAATTTATGTAAAGGGAGCTTGCAGGTGGATTATCACTTGTGTTCCAGAGAAACAATTAAAAAATTGGAAATATGTACTTACAAAACAGAATAAAATTAAAAAAAACATATTTTTATATTAAAAAAAATAATAATAAAATTGGAAACTCCCAAAGGCAACTAGAAGTTGTAAAAGTAATTCATACAAAAAAAATAGCTATTGCATTAGATAAAAATGGCAAATTTGTGATCTTTTTGACTCAGAGCACCTTCCTCTGGCTTTCAGAAAAAAAAAAAAAAAAGGTTTATCAACTAAGGTAGGGTGGAAGAGCAGGTGAGAAACTAAAAAAAATTGTTTGAAATGAGAAAGCACTATAAAAGGATTATGAGAATAAAATCTGTGGACATTCCTCAATGATCAATAAACTACATACGAGCATGAAAAACCTAGAGACCTAATGAAAATTGAAAACATGAGAAATTTGAAAACTTGCTTTGACTGAGACTGCAATCTCTAGTCCACATACAACTCAAGTGAAAGAAAGCCTAATTGACTTGGAAGAGAAGAGTACAGACTAAAAAAATCACTGGCTGGCCCTGGAATTATAAAAGCACAGAGGATGCCCCAACCAACAACTGCACATGATAGGAGTGACAGATTTAAATATTTGAGTCTTCACATTTTGTTAGTATAAATAAATAAAAACCTATCTGTCTTCAAAGAAAAAACTGAATCCAAAGTCACTGAAATGAATTGTAGGAAAGTTCTGTTTTCAACAAAGAAAATACTAGAAAAATAAAAATAAAAATTAAGAAAATACCAAACCTATTCTGAAATGAAGCAAATAATATGCACTGTCTTCAATTATATCTAGATGTAGATTTAGCAGAAAATCTTCCAAATCAATTAAAACATATTAAAAGATAATAAAGTAAGATATACTGAAAATATGTAAACCAATAGGGAATCTCACTTCATCTCTCCCATAAAGATAGAAACTACAATATGGAAATTTTAATGCTTAAAGTACAAAAACAAATGTAAAATATTTATTAGATAGATCTAATGCAGATTTAAGATGGTAGAAGAAGGAATATATAATCTCCAGAAATATAAGATCACAGAAAGATCTTTATATTGAAATAGATTTGATTGTAAAAATGAGGATAAGGGACAAGAAAAGGCATTATATAATGATAAATGGGTCAATTCATAAAGAGCAAATTACCATAATAAATACCTGTGCACCTAATAATAACCTCCTCCCTCTACCCCCCCAAAAAAAAAAAAAAAAACACCTCAGTGTCATTAAGTCAATCTTTACTCACAGACACCTCCATTGATCCAAGGTGGTTAATCTTTATGGAAACAGACTACCTCCTCTTACTCCCATGGAAGCCTTTTGGTTATCATCCCAATGCCTTAACCACAGGGCCACCAGAGTCTTTGAATCCAATAATATAGTCCCAAAACACACAAAGCAAACTATTTAGAAAAAAAATTGAAAAGAAAAATAAATAATAGACAACTCAACAATAATAATAGAAGACTTTGACAAACCAATTTTGATGAAGACAGAACACTAGAAGGAAACTCAACAAAGATACAGATATTAACCACATAATCAAACGACCTGATCTCATAGACATATATACAACCATAAACCCAGCAAAAAGTAATACACATTTTTTTTTTTTCTGGTGCACATGGATCATTCTCCAGAATAGACTATATATTAGGGCACAAAGCTATCCTTCATAAAATTAAAAATCATTAAAATAATATAAAGCATCTTCTTGCATTACAGTGTTATAAAATTAAAAGTCAAATTAGGAAGATCAGGGGAAAAAATCAAATATAGGGAAACTGAAAACTATTGTGCAATAAAAGAAATAAAATGTGAAAAAAAAA
>NW_006922176.1:950105-954922 GCF_000298275.1 Orycteropus afer afer
ATCTTTCCACATCCTTGCCAGCATTTGTTATTTTCTGTCTTGTTGAACCTTGCTACTAGTGCCGCTGTAAGATTATATCTCATTACTGTTTGTATTTGCATCTCTCCAGTGGTTAATGTCTGTGATCATTTCTTTATGAGGTAGCTGGTTACCTGAATATCTTCTTTGTTGAAGCATCTGGCCATGTCCTCTGCCCATTTTTTAATTGGAACTTTTGTCTTTTTGTTGCTGAAGTGTTGAAATTTTCTATAAATTTTAGGTATTAGTTATTTGCCCAATATACTGTTGCTACTTTTTCCCCAGGCTGTAGGTTCCCTTGTGGTGAAGTCTTTGATACATATAAGAACTTAATTTTTAGGAAGTACTAGTTATCTAGTTTGTCTTCTGATATTTGTGCATTTTTGGTGATTTTTATAGTTATATATTCTATGTATATGGCCCCTAAGTTTTTCCTATTTTTTTCTTTGCTTATCTTTATTGTTTCAGGTTTTACATGTGGATCTTTGATCCCTCTTGAGTTGGTTTTTGTATATGGTATGAGATATAGATTCTGTTTCATATTTCTACAAATGCATATCAAGTTTTGTTAGCATCAATTTTAGAAGAGACTGTCTCTTCTCCATTTAATGGGCTATGACTCTTAGTTGAAGATCAGCCATACATAGGTGGGTGGGTTAACTTCTGAGATCTCAGTTCTGTTCCATTCATAAAGACAAATGGACTATTGTTTGGTAATTGTGGTGGTTACATTTGTGTGTCAACTTGGCTGGGCCTAGTTGAGTGGCTGAGTAGCTGGTGGTAGTTATTCCCCAGGATGAGACTAGCAATCAACTCCATGGTGGGATCTATCATAAGCAGCTGAGTAGCTGCCTTTAGGATGTGATCTGCTTCCTATATATAAGGAGAAGCCTTAGGGCATGGTCTCTAGCATATGGCATGCTTGGACACTGCAGGTAGCTGTGTTGTTGTTCAACAACCTAACATGCTCTGCTGACCTTGGGACTTATAATGGACTTAAATTAATGGTCTGCCATGTCATTTGGTAACATCAGGATTGTCCCTTTTTACTTGTTAACTTTGGGCTTCTCAGCCTCAGCAGCCAGCAGCTGTCTGAGTGAAGAAAATGCCTCTAACTTCAGTGGGCTGGGAGCAGGAGGCAGAGCTGGACCCTAAGGTTGAGGGGCTTTCATCCAGCCCCTAGAGTTTGACACTTTGAACTTGGACTTAAAGCCTCCAAACTGTAAGAAAATAAACTCCTGTTTGTTAAGGCCATCCCATTTGTATTAGTATATTCTTGTCAGAGTGGCACTAGGTAACCAGAACAGTAACGTTTTCCCAAATTCTTTTTTAGAGTTCTTATTGTTAGTGTAGAATAATCCAACTGATTTTTGCATATTGATCTCATAAGCGGCCACTTTGCTGAATCCTTCTATTAGTTCTAGTATTATACTTGTTGGATCTCCAGGATTTTCTATTTATAGGATCATTCCATCTACTTTGGTGGTATAGTGCCTAAGGCATTTGACTGCTAAACACAGGCTGGCCGTTCAAACCCACCAGCCACTCCTCTGAAGGAAGACTGAACAATCTACTTCCATAGAAATATTGTCTTGGAAACCCAAGGAGGGGTTACCGTGAGTTGTATACGACTCCACGGCAGTGAGTTTGGTTTTTGGTTTGGCCATCTACTAATAAGGAGCTCTGGTGTCAGAGTGGTGAAAAAAATTAGCTGTTAACCAAAGGGTTGGTGGTTTGAATCTGCCAGCCACTCCACAGAACAAGAGTAGGACCGTCTGTTTGCATAAAGATTTATAGCCTTGGCAAATCAAGGGAGTCACTATGATTCAGAATCATTTTGATGGCAGAGAGTTTGGCCTTGGGTTGATCATCTACTAATGATAGTTTTACTTCTTCTTTGCCAATTAAAAACAAAACAAAACAAAACAAAAAAACCCTCCACTGCCATTGAGTCAACTCTGATTCATAGTGACCCCTTCTTGGGTTTCCAAGGTGGTATCTCTATGGAAGTGGATTTCCCAGTCTTCCTTTCTAGAAGTGGCTGGTAGGTTTGAACTGCCAGCCTTCTGGTTAGCAGGCAATTGTCATAGGCAGTATGCCACCAGAGCTTCCGGGTAATGTGGATGCCTTTTATTTCTATTTCTTGCCTTATTGCTGTGGCTAGCACTTCCAATACAATATTGAATAGAAATGCTGATAAAGAATATCCTTGTCTGGTGCCCACTCACAAGGGAAATGTTTTCAGTCTCTCTCTATTGAGACATTGAGAATAATGTTAACCATTGGATTTTTATATATGTCTTTAATTATGCTGAGAAATTTCTCTTGTATTACTATTTGATGAGCATTTTCATCAAGAATGGGTATTGGATTTTGTCAAATGCCTTTTTTTGCATCAAGTGATATGATCTTTTTTTTTTTTCCTTCTTTTATTATTTGGTGGATTATGTTGATTGTTTTTTCTAAAGTTGATCCATCCTTACATACCTGGGATAGATTCCTTTTGGTCCTGTTTCTTTGATATGTTGTTGTATTCTATTGGCTAGTATTTTGTTGAACAGTTTTACATCACTGTTCCTGAGGAATACTGCTCTGTGATTTTTCTTTTTCAGTGATATCTTTGCCTGATTTTGGTATCAGAGTTATGCTTGCTTCCTAGAATAAGTTTGGTATTATTCTATCGTTTTCTATGTTCTGGAAAAATTTGAGTGCCATTGCTGTCACTTCTTCTCTAAATTGTTGGTACTATTGGCCAGGCAAGCTATCTTGGCCAGGACTTTCTTTTTTTTTTTTTTTTAAATTGGTCCTTTTCTTCATGACTTGTTCTATTTCTTCCATTGTGATGAGTTTGTTCACATTCTCTACTTCAGATTGTGTTAGTTTGGGTAGGTAGTGTGCTTCTAGAAATTTGTCCCTTTTTTCTAGATTTTCTAATTTTTTGTGGTACAGTTTTTCATAGTATTCTGTATTGTCTTTTTATTTCAGTGAGTTATTTTGTGACATTGCCTATTTCATTGTGTGTGTATGTGTGTGTGTGTGTGTGTGTGTTATTTGTATTTT
The DNA here is from genome assembly GCF_000298275.1 of Orycteropus afer afer. Lineage (NCBI taxonomy): Eukaryota > Metazoa > Chordata > Mammalia > Tubulidentata > Orycteropodidae > Orycteropus > Orycteropus afer. Next base: position 953,184 of record NW_006922176.1, read on the forward strand.
CCCCTTCTGTCCCTTTGTTAAATTTGCCTGTGATTTGTCTTTTTGTTTGTTTATCCTTTCAAATAATTAGAACTTCTAGCTTTGTTATTCTATTTTTCTGTTTCATTTATTTCCACTTGCATCTTTACTACTTCCTTTCTTCTGGTGACTGCATGCTTTTTTTCTTGTTCTTTTTCTAATTTTTGGAGATGTTGGGTTAAGTTTTTATTTAGATTCTTTTTTTTTATATGTGTGTTTATTACTATAAATTGTCCTTTGAACAATGCACTTTGTATTTCCCAAAGATTTTTTTTATGTTGTGTTTTCATTCTCATTTGATTCAACAAATCAACAAATTTTTTATTTCATTTTATTCCCTCTATTACCCAACCATTTTCAAGCAGGATGCTATATTCATTGTCCAAGTATTTGATTTTATTTTCTTGATCTTCTAGTTTTTTATCTATATTTGTATAGCACTGTCATTTGAGAAGATGTATTGTTGTATTTCAATGATTTTAAATTTATTGACGTTTTCTTTGTGGCCTAACATATGGTCTATTCTGGAGTAAGTTACCAGAAAAGAATGTATATTGTGCTAAGGTTGTTTTCTGTAAGCTTCCATGAGTTCAAATTAGTTGAATATGTTGTTTAAATTTTTGTTAAGTTTCGATCTAATTGTTCTGTCCTTCATTGAAAATGGTGTGTTAAAGCCTTCTATTATTATTGTGGAGTTGTCTATTTCAGTTTTAAATTCTGTTAATGTTTGATTTACCTATTTTGGAGCTCTTTAATTGGATGTTTATATACTCATTATGGCTATGACCTCTTTTTTGAATGACACTTTAATCATGGTATAATGCCCTGCCTTCTCTCTTTTGCTGGTCTTTGCATTAAAGTCTATTATAAATCATAACTGCCACTCTTGCTCATTTTTTGGTTGCTATTCCCTTGATACATGTTTTTGAACTCTTGGATTTTTAGTGTATTTTTGTCTGAGATGTACCTCTTTCAGAGTGCATATGATACGTCATGTTTTCTTACACATTCTGCTACTTTCTGTCTTTTGATTGGTGTATTCAATCCATTTATATTAAGTGTAATTTTTGATAGGTATTAATGTACTGTTGGCATTTTGGTGCATTTTATGTGTGTGTTTATATATGGTTACTTTTTTTATTCTATGCTCTACACATTTTTTCTGTGCAGAGTTCATTTTGTTTGGGGATATTCTTAACTTTTCCTTTTTGCTATTGTTTTAGTGTTTATTTAGACTTTATTGTCTTATTTCTTATTTTTGTGAGAAACAATTTTCTTTGAAGTTACTCTGTAATTTTTTTATTATGGTCCCAAATTTACAGCAGTACTTTCTAATTTTATATTATTTTGAGTTACTTTTCTTTTGCAAATTCTTTAACTACATCATTTATTTTCTGTTTTGCTTTGCAATTTATTTTCTTAATTTGTTGATTATATTTTGGTTTACTTCACCGTGATTTTTTATTCTCTTCTGTTTTAATATATCCAGGCAATAGGGTGGATGTGTTATTCTGGTAGCCAGTTTAGCAACACTGGAGCACTCACCATCTGTCTCTAGGTGGATTTGATAGTAGGTGGAAATGTGGGCACAGATCTCTGATCACTGATCATGTAGAACACTTGAGGTGAGGCTAGGTGGGTGTTTGGTGTTGGGCACTATCTGTCATTTGTTCAGTAATAGTAGAGCAGGTAGTAACACTCACCCAGTGAGTTGGGAAACC
>NW_006922176.1:955632-956555 GCF_000298275.1 Orycteropus afer afer
AGTTTCCCTCTATTTTTGATTTCTGGGCCCCCAGTAAGGTGGCTACTGAAAACAATCCTGAAGGAAAGTTAGTCGCATCTGCCCCTGTTGTTACAGTTCCATAGTGTAAAACTGTCAATAAGGAAACTCAGCACTCAATGCTACAGGAAGGACAGAGTATCTTCCTGTTGTATATTTTTCATGTCTTTGATCAACCCAGTCCATTCTTCCTACTCTGCAACTACTCTTGGTCAAGGGATGATTGAAGAAGAACCAGATAAAAATATGAGTGGTACTTACATGTATCTGTGGTCAAGAAGGTTGGCAATTTGAATCTACCAGCTTCTCTTTTGGAAAAAGATGAGGCAGTCTACTCAATAAAGATTTACACCCTTAAAAACCTACAGGATATTGCTACTTCATTCTAAAAGATCACTATGAGTTGGAATTCACTTGATGGCAGTGGATGGGTGGTCATGAAGTAAGTCAGGGAAGCTTGCCAAAACTTTATTGCACCTAAAAATAAATGGTTCACTGGAATATTACCTGATCCAAAATATCACACCTTCCCAGTAACACACAGGAAGCAGCAAATATACTTAAACATCTTTTCTCACTGTACAGAAACTCAAAGAGGCAAAAATTTTATACAATCAGTTTTCCAGGATGCATGACCTCATATAATAAGTTTTTGATGCAGCAATATGGTGTTGAGCTGTTTTTACACAGTTACGCGTGTCCCTCCCCAGATGCCAGCAAATACTGTACATGGGAAAAAGTCTCACAAGAAACCCAAGAGGCAGAAAAATTTATATCAAAGATATTAAAAGAGTTCTATTACTCAGAACCTACTTCCAAGCCCTCCTTTGCCTTATGGCAGAAATGATAGTTTTGCCCAACATAGCTATTGGCTATTGTCACTTTTCTAAATAATTTTATTCATG
>NW_006922176.1:961832-962539 GCF_000298275.1 Orycteropus afer afer
GAGTTGGAAAGAAGTTTTAGTGGCATGTTGCCTAAGGCATCTGACTGCTGATCAGAAGACTGGTAGTTCAAACCCACCAGCCACTCCTTGGAAGGAAGATTGGGCAATCTACTTCTGTTGAGATAATACCTCAGAAACCCAAGGATGGGTCGCTATGAGTCAAATTGACTCGATGGCAGTAAGTTTGTTTGTTTGTTTGTTTAGTGAGTTGAAATGGACTGGTATTCCTATTTAGAATCAGGTAAGCATAAATTCTACTATGCAGGGAACAAATTTGAAGAGGAATGGGGTTGCATTCATCATCAAAAAGAATGTTTCAAGGTCTATCCTGAGGTACAATGCTGTCAGTGATAGGCTAATACCCATTCACTTGCAACGAAGACCAGTTAATATTACTACTATTCGAATTTACACACCAACCAGTAAAGCCGAAAATGAAGAATTTGAAGATTTTTACCAACTTCTGCTGTCTGAAAGTGACCAAACATGCAATCAAGATGTTTAGATGACTACTGGTGATTGGAATGTGAAAGTTAGAAATAAAGAAGAATCATCAGTAGTTGGAAAATATGACATTGGTGAGAGCAATGACACCAGAGATTTCATGATAGAATTTTGTGAGAACAATGACTTATTCATTGAAAATACCTTTATCAATAACATAAATGGTGGCTATACGGTGGATCAGGAGCTCTGATAGCATAGTG
>NW_006922176.1:962639-969181 GCF_000298275.1 Orycteropus afer afer
TTTTTTTTTATTGTTTCCTTTGCTGCTACTGTTTTAGTATTTGCTAAATATTTGTGCATGTCCTCTTTTTTATTGTGGTGTGAATGTTACCATTTAATTTATAATTTCCTCTCCAACTTTACAACAGTCCATTCTATCTTGCAAATCTCTTGACTTCCTTACCAGTTAGAAGTTCTGTAACTACACTATATTTTATCCTCTTTTTGGTCTGTAGTTGTCCTCATTTGAGAATTGATGTCTCTTGTTCCTTGTTTACAATCTTGTAAGCTTATTCTACTTTGGGGACTTCTATAACTGTGTTGGTTTCTGGTTTATGTCATCAGGTGTATTAAAGGTCAGTTGTTTGCTATTATTTGTTCTCTGTTGAAAGGACTCCCTTTAGTATCTGTTGTAAGGTTGGTCTTGTTTTAATAAATATTATTAATTTCTTCTTATCTGGAAATCTAATTTCACCATCATATTTGAGGGTCAATTTTGTCACTATATAAATCTCTGTTGATTTTTTTTTTTATCTTTAATGGTTTTATACATACCATCCTATTGTCTTCTTGCTTGGATGGTTTCTGCTAAGAAATCAGTACTTATTCCTATTGGTTGTGCTTTGTAAGTAACTTTTCATTTTGCCATGTGGCTTTCAGGATTCTTTCTTAGTCTTTGATTTCGATGAGTTTGATGATGATATTTCTTGGTGATTTCCTTTTGGTATCTATCTAATGTGGGGTTTGTTGGACTTCCTGTGTGGAAGTATTCCCATCTTTCATCATATCAAGGAAGTTCTCCTTAAAAAAAAATTAGACAATTTTCTCAGTGTTTTTCTTTTCCTCTTCCTGTTCTGGAATTCCAATTCCATGTAGGTTATTCCTTTTGCTGGTATCACACATGCACTTTAGGCTTCCTTCATTTTATTTTGATCTTTTTCTGATTGATCTCTTTGCAAACAAGTATTCATGCATTTGTCTTCAATCTCATTAATTCTGTCTTTCATTCATTCAATTCTATTCCTTTGCCTTTTCAATGTGTTATTGATTTCTGAAAATTTAGTATTAATCTTCTAGATTTCTAACTGTGGATTTTGTATCATTTCAAATATTTAATTTACTTTGTCATTTTGTTCTTGTATTTACTCCCACAATTGTTCTATACTTTTATCTGTGTTTTCCTTAATTTTGTCAGTATATTCCTTGATGTGTTTGTCAATGCATTGAAGATACCTAAATATGATACTTTTGAATTCCTTACCAGGGAGTTCCAATGCTGCTTCTTTCTCAGTGATATGTTCTGGGTCTGTATCCTGGTCTCTTGTTTCTACCACTTTACCTTACTCCTTTGTGTGGCTATGATGATCTGTTGTCTCTGAGACATTGTGACATTGTTATATTTAGATCTCTGTTAACTGTGCAAGTTAGTGCAAACTGTTTGTGCAGAAGTGTAAGCTGGGTTCAGAAGAGGACGTGGAATGAGTGATATAATTGCTGATGTCAGACGAATCTTGGCTCGAAGGAAAGAATACCAGAAAGATGTTTACTTGTGTTTTATTGACAATGCAAAAGCATTTGATTGTGTGGATTATAGCAAATCGTGGATAACATTGAGAAGAATGGGAATTCCAGAACACTTGGCTGTACTCATGAGGAACCTATGTAGACCAGGAGGCTTTCATTCGAACAGAACAAGGGGACATGCTTCTTTTGTAGAAGGGAGTCGGTCAAGGTTGTGTCCTTTCACCATACTCATTCAATCTATATGCTGAGTAAATGTGGCACCAGGGGGATGAAGAAACCTTAACAACAACAATATGCTGACTTCACAACTTTGCTTGCTGAAAGTGAGGATGACTTGAAGTACTTCCTAATGACAGTTGATGAATACAGTCTGCAGTATGGATTACATCTCAACATAAGGAAAGCAAAAATCCACACAACTGGGCCAATAAGCAGTGTCATAATAATTGGAGAAAAGTTTGAAGTTGTCAAGGACTTTACATTGCTTTGTTGTACAATTGACACCAATGGAAGCAGTAGTCAGGATATCAGACAATGTATAGCACTGCACAAACTGGCTGCAAAAGACTTCTTTCAAGTGCTGAAGAGCAAAGATGTCTCTTTGAGGAATAAGGTGCTCCTGAAAGAAGCATGGCAATTTTAATTGCCTCATATGAATGTGAAAGCTGGACAATGAAGAAGGAAGACCAAAGAAGGATCCATGCTTTTGAGTTGTGGTGGTCATGAAAAATGCTGAAAGTACCATGAACTCCTAAAGGAACTAATAAATCAGTCCTGGAGGAAGTTCAGCCAGAATGCTCCTAGGAAGTGAGAATAGCCAAGCTTCATCTTACATACTTTGGTCATGTTATCAGGACTGACTATTCTGAGAAGATGTCATGCTTGGTAAAGTGGAAGGTCAATGAAAGAGGGGAAGACCCTAAACAAGATGGACTGACACAGTGGCTGTGATGATGGGCTCAAGTATAGCATGGATTGCAGAGCTGGCACAGCACTGGGTGGTGTTTCTTCTGTTGTGCATAGGGTCATTATGAGTCGAAGATGACTAAATGGTACCTACAACAGCAATAACTGTTTGTGAAGAGCAGTTAAGCCTGAGTTATGTTCTTCTTAGTGGTTGTTTATTTTTGGCCAGTTTGTTGAGAAGTAAGTGGTGGCTCTTACTCAGCAAGTGATGCTGCTGAGGTGTGGGGTAGTTGTGTTGTATAGACACTGTTGTTGTCTCCCATTCAGTTAAACATAAACACAATCAAAAACCATGAAAAAAAGTAAAACCAAGTGGACAAAAGCACACTTTGTAAGCACACAGGAACAATAACCAAAAAATGAAAAAAATAAAAACACTATCTGGAAGAGGTCAGTATGAGAATAAGGGGAGAGTAGGAGAATAATGAGAAGAAAAAAATTGAAAACCACAAAAAGAAAAACAAGGAATGGTGTTAATCATGAGAAAGAAAAAAATGGGAACCAGGAACAGGGAAGACAGAAACAGCTGAAAACTGGAATCTGAGAATGGAAGAATAAAGAAGAATAATAATAGGGCAATTATAATAATAATAATTTTAAACCAGAAAAAAGCAAACTGAAAATAAAAAGAAGGGAAATAAAAAAAAAAATTGGGAGGGTGGGTCAGGACACCCAGACTCTGTCAGAGCATACACACTGGGATGGAATTCATACCAATGTAGAAGGTAGGTGGGAGGGAGGGATGGCTGCACCTCCATTCACCAAGAGGGCATAGGGTATATGAGTAATAAGGGGGATATGACACCTTTCAGGAGAACTGGTACTGTAGTGCCTAAGGCACTTGATTGCTAACCAGAAGCCTGGTGGTTCAAACCCACCAGCCACTCCTTGGAAGGAAGGTTGAACAATCCTATGTCTGTAGTGATACTACCTCAGCAACCCAAGGAGGGGTCACTATGAGTTGGGTCTGACTTAGGACCTAAGAATTAGCTAAAAATGGACCCTGGTAGCCAGTAGCTGCATGGAAGACTGCACTGGTGGCTGGTGAATAAAAGAGGAAGCAGTGAAGAGGAAGGCAGGCTGAGCTGTGGACTTTTGCCTATCCAAAGGGTGCAGCCATTTTGAATGTTCACAAGTGGTTTGACCATTTTGGATAGTTAAAGTGACAGCATTCACCCAGGTCCAGGGACTTAAGAATAGGCTCCACTTGCCAGGAACTGCAAGGACATTCTGGATGCCAATGACTGGAAAGGTGTGATGATGTTGTTGTTGTTGTTCAGCTAGGACCTTCTTGGGGTCTGAATGTAGCTGGAGTCAGAACAGCAGTCCATTCTACTGCTGGAGCAGTTTGATAGTAGCCTGAATTAAATGCTTCATGAAGAATAATGACAGATCTGGTCCCATCATCTGTCAGATTAATCAGAGTATACAGTGATATATTGATGAGATAATTTACTAGAAATCAAGACAGTGTGGAACTTAGGGATGGATATTAATGGGGGATAATATCTAAGGACCTCTGACATTTCTGCACATCTTCTGCATTGCCAAAAGATTGAAGGCAATATGGTCTGATATCCTCTAACTTCACAAGAAGGAGACAGAATCATCATTCACAATCCTACGAGGCCAGACATGCCTCCACCCTACAAACTTTTTCCAACTCTGACACAAGCCATCCCTCTGATAGCACTCTCTACATCTCTGATAGGTTTGATAATTTGTTGCAGTGGCCACACAGAACTCACACATGATACTCACAATTATGGGGTTTATTATGGAAGTAACAGGTTAAAATTCAGGTTTGATAATACACTCAGTATGCAATTCTTTGATCAGTGCAGCCTCCACTCAGCCATGCCTGAGGGTCATTGATATCTTGGCCCAGCCTCTGCTTTGGTAAATGTTATAAAGCTCTTTTACCTCTCCCTATGGGTGAACCTAGCTGCACTCCACTCCCCAGCAAGCCTCTTGACCAAAGACACTCATTTTTCTTGCTCCATGGGCCAGCAGGCCCACCACTCTGTCTCATCCCAGTCTGTTGCTTCTGCTGCTGCAGCTGTGATTATCTTGCTGATGTCTCTCTGGCTCTCTCTGCTAACACTTTGTCAACTCTCTATGCAGGGATCTTGAGTCAAAAGATTTGCTTCACTCTAGGCTTCTCTGTCTTGATGAAGTGAGATCCCCTTTTCTGGCTCTAGGAGAGCCTATTTAAAGCCTAGCAGAATGACAAAATTTACCAATCCCCACATTAAGGTTCCATACACCCTATTTCCATGATCCTACTATGAGTCGGGTCTGACTGGATAACACATAACAACAACAACAACTCCCACAAGGGCACCATGTGCCTTATTTACATTACTAATAGACTATCTATTCCTCTTGGTGGGCCACAAACACCTTACATTTGCATAGTTCCACCCAGTAATCTGGTGGGATTCACAAAGAACACAGCTAGAAGAGCAATACCAAGTAATTCACTGTACTTCAAGCACTGATAACTTTATTCCAGCATTGCAGATGAACTTCTTAGTCATTCATGTGTGTGTGTGTGTAGTAGGAACAGCTTTGAAAGACAGTGATGATATCTCCTTTATGGACAGAGGTCAGATTTGGATCCTGATTAAATTCATAAAGATTATGGCTCTACCCAAGGCAAAGTTTATGGAAGATTTCCTGAAATATCCATATAATACAGGGGTTTCCTAAGTTTTCTTAGCTGTGACCTCAGCTTAATGTAGGATAAAAATCAATGTATGCCAGCTCACATCATTTTCATGGTATTCGGGGTCAAGGAGAATAGATACAAACATGACTTTATATATTGCTTGTTGTGCTGTAATAAAATATTTTATCTCTGAGGCAGAAGTCCTGTGTTTTTTGGCAGCATTTATACAGCTTTTATAAGCTAACTGATGGTATTAAAAGTAAATTCTCAGCTGGAATTGAAAGAGTACAAATCTACTGATGTCACTTAGTTGATTAAGCTGTGAATTGGTGGTGGTGGTGTACTTTCTGCTTCAAGATGGTAAAGAAGTGAGCAGTAGTTTATTTAGGGCATTTTGATGTAGAAGAAAGAGGGAAAACTAAAAAGTTTTAGTAAAGATTCCCTGATATTTGGAACTAATACAACTCAGCTGTTGTGCTTAGTTCCGTAATCCCCATGCATCCAAGGAAAACTGACCAACTTCAGTCTGTTCGTACTATCTCAATGCTTTTTTTTGGATTCTAAGATGTCTGAAATTCTTCCTTTTTTTCTGTAATAAATTATATAGTTTTCATATGAAGGGAGCCAGAAGTACATGGCAATTTCCCAAAAATATTTCTCATTTTCTTTTTTAACCTGTGGATAATATCTTATTCTTTATGTACATTATCTGTAAAATTATTTCAAGGCTATTACAGAATGATGACCCTCAAAATATCCCTGTAAAAAGTCTGTGATAAGCTTAGATTTTCTTTACTTTTTTTTTTTTTTAACCAGAAATTCACTAATAGTTTTGTTAAACAAAGATTGACCAATTTGTACACTATATATATATATTTGGCTGTTACTCTGATGTTTTTTTTTTGTATTCTTTGCTTTACACAGATGTTATTTTTAGAGAAATTTAAGGTTTATAGGAAAAATTGTATATAATGTAAAGAGAATTTCCATATATTTCCATCACTGCTTCATAATTTCACCTATTACAATGGTCTTGCATTCTTGTGAAATATTTGTTACTATTTATAAACTATATTGATAAATAAGTTATATTAACTAAAGTCAATTGTTTACACTGAGTTTTCTGTGCTGTATGGTGACTTAAAAATTACTGTGAAACTGGAGGCTATGCCACTGATATTTCAAATATGACCAGGGTCACTCACGATGGATATATTTCCATGGAGTTTCAGAATAAGACAGAATGGGTAGAAGGACAGGGCTATACACTTCTGAAAAATTGACCAGTGAAAATCTTGTAAATAGCAGTGAAACACTGTGTGATATATTACTAGAAAGCTTTATTAATATCCCTGAAACATCATCTGATATAGTGACAGAAGATGAGCCCGTCATGCTGGAAG
>NW_006922176.1:973636-979803 GCF_000298275.1 Orycteropus afer afer
GGAAGGGAAGGTTGGGCAATCTCCTTCCATAGTGATGCCTCATCAGAAACCCAAGGAGAAGTCACTATGAGTCAGGTTTGACTTGAGGGCAGTGAGTTTGGTTTTTGATATCACACACAAATAAAATTTTACTGGAAATAATTAAAAAATGGTTGCAGCAGTGTATTACTGGAAACTTCCAGAAATTCAAAGTGGATTCAGAAGAGATGTGGTTCAAGGGATAACATTGCTGATATCTGATGGATCTTGGATGCAAGCAAAGAATACCAGAAAGATGCTCACCTGAGTTTTATTGACTATGAAAAGGTATTTGAATTTTTGGATCATAACAATTATGGGTAGCATTGAGAAGAATGAGAATTCCAGAACAATTAATTGGGCTCATGAGGAACATGTACATAGACCAAGAGGCTGTCATTTGAACAGCACAAGGGAAAACTCCATGGTTTAAAATCAGGAAATGTTTGTGTCAAGGTTGTATATTTTTACCATACTTAATATGTATGGTGAGCAAATAATCCAAGAATCTGGACTATAGGAAGAAGAATGCAGCATCAAGATTGGAGGAAGACTCATTAACAACCTGCCATATGCAGATGACACAACCTTGCTTGCTGAAAATGAAGATGACTTGAAGCACTTACTGATGAAGATCAAAGACTTCAGGTTTAAGTGCTTTAAGTGTGGGTTACACCTCAACATAAAGAAAACAAAAATTCTCACAACTGGACCAATAAGCAACATCGTGATAATTGGAGAAAGATTGAAGTAAACAAGGATTTCAGTTTATTTGGATACAAAATCAATATCCATTGAAGCAGCAGTCAAGAAATCAGATGACTGATTGCACTGTGCAAATCTGCTACAAACGACCTCTTCAAAGTGTTAAAGAACAAAGATGTTTCTTTGAAGACTAAGGTACACCTAACCCAAGCCATGATATTTTCAGTTGTCCCATATAATGTGAAAGCTGGACAATGAATAAGGAAGACTGATGAAAAGTTGATGCTTTGATTTGTAGTATTGGAGAAAAATATTGAAAATACCATGGACTTCCAGAAGAACTACCAAATCTGTCCTGGAAGATGTGCAGCCAGAATGCTCCTAGGTAGTGAGAATGACCAGATTTTGTCTCACCTACTTTGATCATGTTGTCAAAAGAGACCACTCCTGAAGACATGTACCATGCTTGGTAAAATAGAGGGTCACCAAGAAAAGTGAAGGCCCTCAATGAGATAGATTGACACAGTGGCTACAACAATGGGCTCAAGTATAGATTAGCAAAGATTGTTTCCTTCTATTGTCCATAGGATTGCTATGAGCCAGAGCTGACTCAGCAGCACCTAACAACAATAACATGTATTACATATGTGTGTGCACACACACACACACACACACACTTTATACTAAAAATGTTTTGTTTTATTGATGGAAAGTTCATAGAAAGGATGCCTGCAGGAAAGGAGAATAATTCTGTTACAATGTGGGGATTGCAATAACTATCACAAAACAGAATGTATATGGATCATTAAAGGAAAACCAATTTGCTTTATAAACTTTCACCTAAATCACAGTAAGGAAAAAAAAAAAAAAAGGAAATAGATGAGCCATAACACAAAGCAGTAAAAACTGAAAGAAAGGAAAAAAAAAAAAGACAAAAATATTTCAGTGGAAAAGAAACCTGGAGAGTAATGTTTGTATGTGTTTCTTATCTGGTTTGGCATTAGTATGATTTATTTCTGATTTTGCTCTTTCAGAAATAATAGGTAAAAATGAAATACTTTAAAATCCATAGAAGAAAAATTAAATAAACATGATCTAAATATTAGTTTGGGAGTTCTGGGAGCATAGTACCTCAAACACTTGACTGCTAACCAGGAGGCTGGTTGTTCAAACCCACCAGCCACTCCTTGGAAGGAAGGTTGGGCAATCTAATTCCGTACTGATATCACTTCAGAAACCCAAGGAGGGGGTCTCTATGAGTCGGGTCTGACTCAAGGGCACATAACAACAACGACAACATATATTAATTTAAGAATATATTAAGATGCATTGTGTTTCTATGATGATACATGATATTAAGAGAGATTCTGGTGACATAGTGCTGAAGGCATTTGACTGCTAACCAGAAAGCTGGCAGTTCAAGCCCACCAGCCACTCCTCAGAAGGAAGGTTGGGCAAATTACTTCCATAGTGATACCGCCTTGGAAACCCAAGGAGGGGTCACTATGAGTCAGATCCGACTGGAGAGCAGTGCATTGATATATGATATTAAACCAAAATAGTTGTCCTGCTATGTAATCTTTTCTTTCTTACTGTATTATTCCATTTATTTTGAATAATGAATGAAGATGTTGCTTCTCATGGAGATTGTCTAATTTATAAAATATCTGTCATATTTTCTTATAAATAGTTCGAATAAAATTGAAAAATGAAATTTCACTGTAATTTCATTTTATATAACGATCTCAAAAGAAATTTTATTTATTGTTCTGTGTATTAGCTATAACATCATTTAATTTTCCTCTACCTTATCTTCTTTAAAGTAGAAAATGTTAAGTTATATATATATATATATATATATATAATTTGCTTAATTTTATTTCTTTAAGTACATTCCTCACAATTATCATGAATTTGGTGTTTGATATACAAAGCATGATGTTTGTAATGATAAAAGTCTGTTCTCTAAATTTTTTTCTATGAAATTTTATATGCAAAATTTAATTTCATTATCCATTATTTAGGATTTTCAAGTTAATTATGATTAATCATAAACATTGTGAAGGTGAGTCAGAATATCATTTTTAATATAATTTATCAGTTTACTGATACAAATAATGAAATGAGAATATAAATATTCCATAAAATTTGCTTTTAGGTATATTATTAATTTTCCTAAAACTATCACATATGTTATTTATAAATACAGTCAAACTTTACCTTAGAGATTGATAAAGGTGAATGTCAAGCAAGGCTGATGTTAAAAGTAATTTAAAAAAAAGAATGTTAATTTATTGAAGTCTTAGGTATTGGGAATCTTGTGGTGGTGCAAATGGTTAACACATGGCTACTAACAGAAAGATTGGAGGTTTGAGCCCATCCAATGGCACCTAAAAAGGAAGGACTGAGTATCCATATTCAAAAAAAAAAAAAGAAAAAGAAAACAACAGCCACTGAAAACTCTATAGAGCATAGTTCTACTCTAACACACTTTGGGTTACCATGGTTCAGACTTGACTCAATGGCAACTAACTCTCCCCAGGTATATGAGTTAATCAAAGTGTTTTCAAGCAGAATATGAACAGGGTCAATATTCTGCAGAAAACATAAAGGATGAGAGTGCTTCTTTTCCTCCAGAGCCCTATTCCGGTTCTACTTTTCATATCAAGAGTGGGTCTGTTTCCAAACAGGAAGAACTCCAGATATTTATTACTATGAAAACAAGAAACCCTTCAAAACATACCTAGCATCCACCTGCTCAGACCATGTCCCTTCCTTCCATCCTAATTTGACACACATCCACTCTAGCTGTCAGTATTGAAGAGGCCCCCTAAATGCTTCCAATCTGTTCAATTGCTCTCCAATATTCTATTCTCAACACGGTAATCAGTAGGATCCTTTAATAGTAGATGTATGATCATGTTAATATTCTGCTCAAAATTAAAAAATGATCCCTAAATTTATTCAGAGAAAAAACTAAGTTCTTACACCGGCCCACCCACTGTGATCTGATATTGCTCCTTCCCTTGATCTTCTTCCTACATTTCTCTTTATACTAAATTCTTTCACAATAGTTTCTTCTAAAGAAAGATTATAGAGAAAAACAATAGCAATGATGAGGTTAATCAAAACCTACTACATTTTGCAACTAATTTTAAAAAGTGTAAATGAAATTTTCTGACATCAATAAAATGATGATGGAGAGCTTGCATGGCAAAAAAAAAAAGTCAATATTTTGAAATATTATTAACTTCCAGACTTGTATTTATGTAGTAAAAGAAAGTAGGGGAAAAATGACAAACTATATAATTTCACATAATGCATTGTCCTGATATATATCAAATGAGAGAGAGAGTTTTAATTGCTAGAAGTGTCTCATTTCTGGGTTGGCTATTTTCCATTTTCTCTCAGCCTCAAATCAACCTTTTTATACTCTACCAGAGTCTGCAAACTACACTGTTCAGGCTCTCTTTTCAGATCGTTTCTGATCTTTTTTTTTTTTTTTTTTCCCCACTAGGACACAAGGAGATAAACAGAAGAGTCCACTTTCTTCAATCTGGCTTAAACATCAAGATCTTCCAGTAATTGGTGAGATTTGGTGTAGAAAGTGTAACAGTGAGTGATTCTGAATTCCGTAAGTGTAGCGAAAACAACTCCACTCTGGCAATTTTAGCTTTAGTTGACACAGCATTTCTTCAGCATCTATACAGCAGCTTATGCAGGTGTGTGATCTCCAACATGGGGGTTTTAGCTACTTCTAATTTCTGGAACAGCAATGGAAGCAGCGGTCAAGAAATCAGACATCATATCACACTGAGCAAATCTGCTGCAAAAGACCTGTTTAAAGTGCTGAAGAGCAAAGATGCCTTTTTGAAGACTAAGGTGCTGTGAACCAAAGCCATGGTGTTTTCAATCGCCTCATATGCACATGGAAACTGGACAATGGATAAGGAAGACAGAAGAAATGTTAATGCTTTTGAGCTGTGGTGTTGGTGAAGAATACTGAAATAGTAAATAAATAATAAATAAAATAAATAAATAATAATAATAAATAAATAAATGGATAAATAAATAATAAATCTTGCCTGAAAGAAGTGCAGCCAGAATGCTCATTGGAATCCAGAATGGCCAGATTTTGTCTCACCTACTTTGGTCATGTTGTCAGAAAAGATCATTCTCTAGAGAAGGATATCATAATTGGTATAGTAGAGGGTAAGCGAAAAAGTGGAAGACCCTGATCAGATGACACAGTGGCTGCAACAATGGGCTCAGGTATAGCAAGGATTGTGAGGCTGGTTCAAGACCTAGAAGTGTTTTGTTCTGTTGCTCATAGGGTTGCTGTGAGTCGGAGCCAACCTACAAGACACCTAACAAGAACAACAGTCTCTGGAATTAGCACATGATCTCTTTTGTTCCTTGATTTCTCTTCACATGTACACATTCCTTCTTTTCAATAAATATTTTATAAGACTTTCCTACATTACTGTGCCTCTATTTGAAATAAGTTTATTTATTAGTTAAACAGCTTTTGAAAAAGATCAAAATTAATATATAAAATTTCCTCAAAGCATTTTTAATAACATTTACTTTCCCATGAACTAATAATTTGGTAGACCTCTCCTATGTGCCAGAAGCTCTTTGTGGCTCTCAGAATACATCAATAAATAAAAAAGAGATGGGTACTAGCTCTTATTGAGCTTATATTCCAGCAGGAGGAAAAATGCAATAAATAAAAGTATGTAGTATGTTTATCTAGTATGTCATGAACTAAAGCTCTTGCATAAAAAAAAAAAAAAATTGAAAGAGGTCAGCTAGGGGAAAATTAGAAGGAGAAACTCAATAATTTTAATTGTAACAGAAAGAAATAGGTCTCAATGTGAAGCTGATATTTGCCAGACTGTGGTGGCATAATGCCTAAGGCACTTGACTACTAACCCAGAGACTGACGGTTCAAACCCACCAGACACTCCTCAGAAGGAAGGCTGGGCAATCTACTTCCATGGTGACACCACCTCGGAAACACAAGGAGGGGTCGTTATGAGTCAAGTCTAACTCTATGGCACATAACAACAACAGAGTTATGTGAATTAATTCTGGGAATAGACAGTGCAAATACTGTAAGGCAAAATAGTGCTTGATGCATAAATATAAGTCTGGAAATGAATAATATTTCAATATATTGATTATTTTTTGCCAACTAAAATCTCCAACATCATTTTACTGATGCTAGAAAATTTCTTTTGTATTTTTTAAAATTAGTTGTGAAATGTAGCTTTTAATTAATCTATTCATTATTATTATTTTATCTTCATTTTATAATCTTTGTTTAACATTGAATAATATGTTCCAGGCCATCAACTTTTATGATAATTTCTAAGAGTTTAAATGCATTTGATTGCTACAATGGTTTCCCAAGATTCCTCAGCTTTTGTGGACACTTTTTT
>NW_006922176.1:979903-984266 GCF_000298275.1 Orycteropus afer afer
CAGTAAGCAGAAGTAATATATACATGAAAATAGTAACATTCCAAGCAGGTATACCAGAAAAATATTTATGCCTGTTGAATATTTATAAATATTATATGCAACTTCCTTGAAAAATCCTCAGATTCTCTATATACAAATTCTCTTCCCACATGTGTTACTTGGAAGGTATATAAAATCAAATATAAAAGATGAAGATCACATGAGGAAATTCTTTACTTTTAAAAATACATATTTTAGTCAGTCACAATATAATTCAAACCCAAACCAAACCCACTTCCATTACATCCTTTTAGGACAGAGTAAAATTGTCTATGTTTTCCAAGGCTATAAAATCTTTATGAAATCAGACTGCCACAACTATCTCCTGCTGGGCAGCTGGTAGGCTCTAACTGCCTACTTTTGGCTAGCAGCCTAGTATTCTAACCACTGTGCCACCAGGGCTCCTTCAATAACTCAAAATGTGGAGATAAATTTGTAAATTTCTGAAAACAAATTTAAGAATAAACATTCTTTAATGTGAACACTTACTTGAAAGCCTACCCCCAGAAAATATAGGCTTTTGAAATTAGAAACAAGACAAAATTCTAAGATTGCCTAGGAAATATTATTGACTATTTCATTTGGGGATGTGATACACTATACACATTACTTTCTATCCTTAAAAGAAAATAAAACAAAAAAAGAGTTTGTTGTAATTATAAATGGAACCCAAACTATTGGGGACCTTTGAGGCTGGAAGAGTCACCAAAACTATCATGCAGAGATAATCTTTAAACTTTAAACTTTCAACCAAAACTATTCCTTGAAGTCTCTTTTGGAAACAGAAAAATAACAACAACAACAAAAATAGTTTATCTTAATAGGTAAGGTATTTTCTATCTTGAACATTGTGTACTTCTAAAAAGCACATCTATGTGAGATCAAATTGACAGCAGCAACTCCAAAGGTTAGAGTAGAAACATAGAAGGCAGTGAATCTAAGTCAATGGTAGTAGAACAATTCAGAGAAGGATAGTAAGAATATTATCACAACTTCAAGGATAGAACACTGCTATGACATCCATAAATGAATTGTTGAAATGGTATAGGACTGTGAATATTTTTCATGAAATATAAATTATATTTAAAAAAGAATTAGTTGTAACTCTAATTGTATAGGTAATTGATCTGATCATGGTTTAAATCAGTCTTATGGTAAGCCTTCATTTAAAGAACACTGAGAAGAAAAACTGAAATAAAAACAAAAGCAAAAACAGAACAGAAAAATAATGTCTTAATAATAGGAAAAAAATCCCAGTATTCTGAGAAACCAAGCCACATAACAGATTTTGCTAGAGCTACACTGGATTTAGTGAGCACTACTGGCACAGCTGTTAAATGGATGGTTGTTAAAATGTCAGAAAGTTCCAATTTACAAGGGTGTCTCCAGGAGAAACATGTGACAGTCAGCTTCTGTAAAGACTTACAGCCTTGAAAATCCTATGGGGCAGCTCTACCCTGTTCTATGTGGTTACTATGAGTAGGAATCAACTTGATGGCAAAAAGTGTGTTTCTTTGTTTGAGTATGCTGTGTTTGCCCATGTTTGCATGAGGTCCCAAGTATACAAGAATTACAATGATCCAAATTCTGGTGAAAATTTGGCGACTATCCCAATATGACCTAGTAGGGTCTGATTTTTGTCCATTTTCAATTTATTTTCCCGTCTGTTTATTTACCCCCTATATTTCTACAAGGATTTCTCGAAAAATAGTGGTTAAAGCATTCAGCTACTAACCAAAAAGTCAGTGGTTCAAACCCACCAGCTACTACATGCTACATGGGATGAAGTATTCTGCTTCTGTAAAGATTTATAATCTTGGAATCTTTACAAATAGCAACTATTCTGGCTTATAAAGTAAAACCATTCTCATTTCGATTCCAGGGACCTAAGAATAGGTTTTGTTTGCCAAGGTCAGCAGGTACATACAACAGGAAAGGAGAAAGATGGTGTGTGTATAAGTGTTGTCAACTAGTGAATAGAGAAGCACAGCATAGTACCCTGCTTGTGTAGATAACATACAAACAAAACACAGAAAATGAAAATTGTTGGCAAGTTACTCCAACATAAAACCACTAATTAAATATAAACACAAAACCTCACAATGCCTGGGAGATAACAGAGCATCACAGTCCACACAAAGAAACAAGATAAAGCATGAGAAACAAGGGACCAGGATATAGACCCAAAACACATCCCTGAGGAAGATGCAGCATTGATAGAAGCAAGATAAAGCAGGAGAAACAAGGGATCAGGATACACACCCAAAACACATCTCTGAGGAAGGTGCAGCATTGAAACTCCCCAATAAGGAATTCAAAAGAATTATATTTAGGTTATCTTCAAAGGATTGAGAGACAGACCAAGGAAAACACAGAGAAAACCCTAGAAGAATTTCAAAAGACAATACAAGAACAAAATGACAAAATAAATGAAAATTTTGAAATGATACAAAATCTACACACAGAAATCCAGAAGAATAATACTAAATTGTCAGAAATAGATAGCACATTGAAAGGACAAAGGAGTAGAATTGATGCAATGGAAGACAGAATTAATGAGATTGAAGACAAATACCTGTATACTTCTTTGGAAAGGGATCAATCAGAAAAATGATCTAAACAAAATGAAGAAAGCCTAAGATTCATGTGGGATACCATCAAAAGGAATAACCTGCATGTCATTGGGATTCCAGAACAGGAAGGAAAAATAAAACCACTGAGAAAATTGTCCAAGATTTGTTGAGGAGAACTTCCCTGATATGATGAAAAATGAGAATATATCCATTTAGGAAGTCCAATGAACCCCAAACAGGACAGACCCCAACAGAAAATCACCAAGACATATCATCATCAAACTCACTAAAACCAAAGACAAAGAAAGAATCATGAGATCATCAGGGAAAAAATGAAAAGTTACCCCTAAAAGGCAACCAATAAAACTAAGCTTGGATTTCTCAGCAGAAACTATGCAGGCAAAAAGAAAATGGGATGGTACTTTTAAAACCCCAAAAGAGAAAAACTTCCAACTAAGAATTATGTACCCAGATTAATTATCCCTGAGATATGATGGTGAAATTAGGACATTTCCAGGTAAGCAGAAATTAAGAGAATTTGTTAAAACCAGACCAATCTTACAAGAGATGCTAAAGGGAGCTCTTTGGACGGAGAAGCAACAATAGGCAACAACAACTGACATTAACACACATGATGATATAACCCAAAACCAATCCAGCTATGGAAGCATCCAAAGTAAATAAGCCTACAAGATTGTAAACAGGGAACCAGACACATCAATTGACAAATGAGGACAACTCGAAACCAAAAACAGGGAAAAAACTGTGTCATTACAAAACTTCTAGATGGTAGGGATGTCAAGACAACTACAAGGTAGAACAGAGTGTTGTAAACTTGGGAAGAAAATTATAAATCACAGGGTAACCTCAAAGAAAAATGATAAATCTTCACATCAAAATAAAAAAAGAGGACCAGCACAAATGTTTAGCAAATACTAACACAATAGCAACGAAGGAAGTGATAACATTATTCATAAACAAGACGAGCTCAGCAGCATAGAAAATTATGTGGAACAAAGCAGTTGACATCATGAAAAAGCACATAAGAAAAATGATAGCAACAAATTCATATTTGCCAATAATTATAGAAAACTCCAATACCTCAACACAAAAGAAATTAACAATCCAACTGAAAAATGGGCAGAAGATGTGAATAGAAACTTCACCAAGGAGGATATTCAAGTGGCCAGCTAATACATGAAGAGATGCTCACAATCATTTGCCATCAGAGAGGTGCAAATCAAAACAGCAATGAGATACTGTCTCACTCCAGCACTGATGGCAAGGTTCAATGAGAAAGAAAATAACAAACGCTGGCAGGGATGCGGAGAGACTGGGACAGTCATACACTGCTGGTGGGACTGTGAAGTGATAAAACTACTGTGCAAAGCAATATGGCAATTCCTCAGAAAGCTGGAATTGGAGATACCACTTGACCTAACAATCCCATTACTAGGTATATATCCTAGAAAGAGCCAGGACAAGAACAGATACATGCACACCCATCTTCATCGCAGCATGATTTACAATAGCAAAAAGACGGAAACACCCGATGTGACCATCAGTGGAAGAGTGGATGACCAAACTTTAGTACATACACATAATGGACCACTATGCAGCACTACAGAATAATGTAGAGTTTGCAAAACACCACATAATATGGATGAACTGAAATAAGTCAATCACAGAAGGACAAATACAGTATTAGTTCTTTGTTGTGGAGGGTCAAGGAAAGGTTTATATGTGGAGGG
>NW_006922176.1:987231-992784 GCF_000298275.1 Orycteropus afer afer
AAGATCCCCTGGACTTCCAGAAGAACAAACAAATCTGTCTTAGAAGAAGTGCAGCCAGAATGCTCCTTGGAAGTGAGAATGGCTTTCATCTCACCTAATTTGGTCATGTTGTCAGAAAGGAGTATTCCCTGGAGAAGGATATCATACTTGGCAAAGTTAAGGGCCACCAAAAGAGGGGAAGGCCCTCAATGAGATGGATTGACACACTGGCTGCAAAGATGGGCTCAGGGATAGCAAGGATTGTGAAGCTGGTGCCAGGATGGCAGTGTTTTGTTCTGTGGTATAGAGGTCTCTATAAGTTGGAGCCAACTCAACCACACCTAAAAACAACATCTAGTCTCTCTTGTTATTATTGATTACCATTGGGTGGATTGGACTCATGGTAATCACTGAGTCCCTAAGCCTCTTTATATAACCTCTCTGAGAACCATCTTTTCCTCCTTCTTTCCTTCTACATTTATTCAGCTAATATTTTCCTTCTAGATATCAACTTCTCTTCTTTTCAAATATTTAGAGCTTATAAGATTTCCTTTATTGCTATTGCTATAAAATCCCTGATTTCTTACTTTAAAATTCTATACTTCTCTTTGCCCTGGAATTTTAATCGCAGATACCTGACAATTCCAAACATAAGTATTTTTTGACTGTATATGCATTCTTTATTTCATGTTCTTTATTATACTGAGACAATTTATCATTAAAAGAAAATGATCATAGATGAAAATGTAATCCTTCACAAAGAAAGAAAAAACACTGCATATTGAAAATATGTGGGTTAATGCATAAATATTGTAAAGCAAATGGAAGAAATGACAAGAAAAGGGCTGAACAGAAAATTTCATAGAGCAGCTTGAGAAGAGAAAGTCAATTATTAAAATGAATTTATTATAATGAAATGTGAAAAGACCTGGAGTTAGAAAACCAAAAGGGAAGAACACATTTGACATTTCTCAAGCTTAAAAACCTGAAGAAAAAATTCAAGCCTCAAGTTGTAATGTTGAAAGATCCTATGAGCAAAATTTTGAATGATGCAGCAAACATCAAAAGAAGATGGAAGGAGCAACTCTAAAGAATAATGTAAAATCTTCAAAATACCGTATAACATGGATGAACTTGGAGGACATGATGCTGAGTGAAATAAGTCATTCACAGAAAGACAATACAGTATTAGATCATTATTGTAAACAGTCAAGGAAAGGTTTATATATGGAAGGAAACTTTCTTTGTCCATTACCAATGGTGGGAGGGGAGAGGAGGGAACTGCAAAAAACAAAAAACAAAAAACAAAAATGCATTGACCTATGTCACTTCAGTTTTGTGTATTCCATTGTACATAAATTATGTTTCAATAAAATAAATTTTTTAAAAAAGTCATGTATTCCTGAAAATTGCTACAACATGGATGAAGCTCAAAAACATCTGTTTCATTCAAGAGGTCCCATGTTGTATGATGTCCTTATATGAAATATTCAGAACAGGCAAACTCACATAGACAGAAAGCACATTAGTAGTTGTCTGGCTGAGGACTGAGGGTGACTGCTAATGGATATAGGGTCTCTTGTGGGGTGACAGGATATTCCAAAATTACACAGAGGTGGTGTTTGCACAACATTGAATGTACAAAAAGCCAGTGTATTGTGCATTTTAAATGAGTGAATTATTTAGTATGTGAATCATCCAACAAAAGTATTTAGGAAAAAAAAAAAAAAAAACATAAGATAGAAGGAATACACAGAGTCACAGTATCAAAAGAATTGGTTGATGTTCACCCATTTTAGTAAGTGTCATATGATCAAGAACCAAAAGTACTGAAGCAAAAAGTCAAAGCTGCAATGAAGGTATTGGTGAAAAACAAGGCCACAGGATTGAAGGAATACCTATTGAGATGTTTCAACAAGTGGATGCTATGCTGGAGGAACTCATTCATGTATGCCAAGAAATTTGGAAGACAACTCCCTGGCCAGCTGATGGAAGAGATCCATATTTCTACCCGTTCCAAAGAAAGGTTTTTCCATTGTGGAAATCATCAAATAATATCATTAATATCATACTCAATTAAAATCTTGCCGAAGATAATTCAAAAACAGTTGCAGCACGATATTGACAGAGAACTTCCAGAAATGCAAGCTGGATTCAGAGGAGGATGTGGAATGAAGAGTATCATTGCTCATGTCAGATGGATCCTGGATGAAAGCAAGGGATACAAGATAGATGTTTAGGTGTGTTTTACTGACTATGCAAAAGCATTCAATTGTGTAGATCATAACAGATTCTGAATAACATTGAGAAGTGTGGAAATTCCAGAACATTTGATTGTGCTCATGAAGAACCTGTATGGAGACCAAGAGGCTGTCATTTGAACAGAACAAGAGGATACTGTGTGGTTAAAATTAAGAAGGGAGTGCATCAGAGTTGTATCCTTTCACCATACTTATTCAATCTGTGTGATGAGCAAATAAGGTAAGAAGCTGGATTATATGAAGAAGAGCATGGGATCAGGACTGAGGAAGACTCATTAATAACTTGCAATATGCAGATGACACAACCTTGCTTGCTCAAAGTGAAGATTACTTGAAGCACTTACTGATAAAGATTAAAGACTACAGTCTGCAATGTGGATTATACCTCAACATAAAGAAACATAGGGAAAACGAAAATCCTCAGAAGTTAGTGAGATGAATTATTGCCATTCTTACTTCTAAGGTGCATTCTGGCTGGATTTTTCCCAGAAAGATTTGTTTGTTTTTTGGTAATCCATAGTATTTTCAGTATTCTTCCTGAACACCACAATTCAAAGAATATTGAATAATAAGTCAATAAATAGATCTGATATAATATAAACTATTTTAGTATGTAAAAAAGAAAACAAACAGTATTTCTGTAATTTGTGTTGGCTGGGGAAAATATGTTAAGAACCATCTTAACGAAGAAACTGAAGGGGAAAAAGAATTCATGAACTTAGATTTTGGTCAACAAAAATGATATGTCTACTTTTCAACTTTGTCATACATCAGGATCATCAGTTAAGCTATTCACTGATTTTCTGTAATTTGATGAAATGATCATCAATATATTGAATGCTCAAAAGTTTTTCATATAGGCATAAACATGTGTAAAAGTTGTCATATGCCAATTTCATGTGGCACTAAGACAAACTTTGGAAGATATATAGTACCTGTTCTACTGTTATATGTAGAGTTGAGAGGGTACCATCACATAGCCATCCTCTGTATGAAATGAAATACTGCCTGGCCATAAGCCAGCATCACACTCTTTGCTGTATTACAGCCCTCTACTGTAGCCACTGCATCAATTAATCTCATTGGAAATCTTCATCTTCCTCTTTTTCACAGACCACTGACTTCAGCAAGAGTGATGGCCTTTTCCAGAGGCTGTCCCCTCCTGATAACATGTCCAACGTACATGACAGGAAGTCCCATTACCCTCACTTCTGAAGAGCATTCTGACTGAACTTCGTCTAAGGTATTTGTTCCATCTTCTAACATGGTATATTTAATACTCGTTGTCAATACCTTAGTTCAAGTATGTCAATTCTTCTTTAGGCATCCTCATTCATTATCCAGCTTTCACATGCATATGAAGTGATTGAAAATGTCATGGCTTGGGTGAGGCACATTTTTATCTTCAGAGTAGTATCTTTGCTTTTTAGTACTTTAAAGGGATCTTTTACAGTTGATTTCTCCAATATAATATATTGTTTGATTTCTTGGCTGCTTCTCCCATGGACATTCATTGTGGATCCACATAAAATGAAATCCTTTACAACTTCAATATTTTCTTCATTTATCATGATGTTTCTTATTGATCTATTTGTGAGGATTTGTGTTTTCTTTATGTTGAAATATAATCCATGCTGATGGTTGGCATCTTTCATCTTTATTTGTAAAGACTTCAGGTACTTTTTGTTTTCTGCAAAAAGTTGTATCATCTACATATCACAGGTTTTTAAATATTCTTCCTCCAATCCTGATGACATATCCTTCTTCATGTAGTCCAGATTCTCAGATTATTTGCTCCACATAAGGGTTGAACAAGTATGGTGAAAGAGTGTGAACCCTGATGCACACATTTCCTGATTTTTAAGCCATGCAATAGCCCCTTCTTCTGTATGAACTACTGCCTCTTGGTCTATGTATAGGTTATGCATGCACACAATTAAGTGTCGTGGAATTCTCATTTTTCAAAATGTTTTAATTTTTTATGATTCCCACAAGTGAAAGCCATCACATAGTCCATAAAACACCAGTAACCATATTTCTGGTATTTTCTGCTTTCAGCCAAGATCCATTTGATATCAGTCATTCCACATCCTGTGATGAATCCACTTTGAATTACTGGCAGTTTCCTTGTGATGTACTGTACACCCATTTTTAATTATCTTCAGCAAAAATTTACTTGCATATGATATTGATGATACTGTTTGATCATTTCTACATACTCTTGGATCACTTTCCTTTGGAATATGGATGAATTTGGATCTATCCTAGTTGTTTGGCCAAGTAGCTGTATTCCAAATTTTATGCACAAACAACTGACCATCTCCAGAACCACAACTATTTATTGAAATATTTCAGTTGGTGTTCCATCATCCTGGAATCTTCTTCTTCTCCAGTGTCCAAGTGAAGCTTGGACTTCTTCCTTCAATATTATGAGTTCTTGATCATATGCTACCTCCTGAGATGGTTGAATATCTGATCAATTATTTGTGTACAGTGAATCTGTTTATTCCTTCCATCTTCTTTTGATGTTTTCTGTTGCAGTGTAGTAAATTATAGGGTATGGCTTTTCTAGCCATTAATCTTTGTAAAATCCAAGGTAGAATTTGCCATGAGCAACTGAGGAGCTTCTAATTGTTAAAATTATCCACTTGGGGTATTTCTATTGAGAATGGCACAAAGTGATGTTCTGGGAACTTTTCTCTTTATCAAATGCTTAGAATTCTGATGTTATGATTGGTTAGTGTGGTCACTCTGTCAGGCTCAAAAGGAGTCCTGCTAGAGACAGAAGGAATCTCTTTGACTGCTGGCTGAGGAAGATGTGTTGCTGACAGAAACACTCCTGAGAGACACACACTCCGGAGAGACACATGCTGCTGAGAAAAAGACACCAAGAGACACACACTGCTGAAAGAGAGAGATGCTGAGAGACACACACTGCTGGGAAAAAGACTGAGAGAGACTGTAGGCTGAGAGACAGGCTGAGAGAGACTGAGGGTTGTTCCTGAACTTGAATTGCAGCTTCGTCCTTCCCTAATAAACCCCATGATCTGTGAATTCTGTGTGGCCACTGCAGCAAATTATTGAACCCAGCAGAGAGGTGTTGGGTGCTTTGGGAGGAACAGTTGGTGAAAGGGCTGGAGGGAGGCCACAGGTCTGGCCTTGCAGAAATAGGCCTTGGGCTACTGATGGTGATTCTGCATTCCTCTTGTGAGTTTAGAGGAGGTCAGAAGATCCTTGCCTCTTTGGCCCCTGTGTTATTCAATATTTTGCCCATGTTGTTGTTGTTGTTGTTATATTGCAACTCAAGGTTTAA
>NW_006922176.1:993224-995379 GCF_000298275.1 Orycteropus afer afer
TTTTTTTTTTTTTTTTCCTTCTTCAGTTTCAACTTAAATGTGCATATGAGTAATAGATGGTCTCTACTGAATTCAGATCCTGGCTTTGTTCTGACTGTCAATATTGTAACTCTCCATTGACTCTTTCTATTTATGTAGTTGAGTTGATTCCTGTTTATTCCACCCAGTGAAGTCCACAAGTATGGTCACCATTTACATTGTTGAAAAAAATATTTGCAAGGAATAAGTCATTAGTCTTCCAAATTTCTATCAAGTGATTTCTGGTATTGTTTCTGTCACCAAATCCATATTTTCCAACTGCTGATACTTCTTTATTTCCACTTTTCATATTCCAATCACTAGTAATTATCACTGCACCCTGAATGAATGTTTGATCAATTTTCATCTGCAGAAATTGCTCAAATCTTCGATTTCTTCATCTTTGGCATTAGTATCTGTTGCATAAATTTGAATAATAGTTGTATTAAATGTATTTTCTTTGTAGGGATATGGATATTATCTTATCACTGACAGTATCGTATTTCAGGATATGTTGTTGTTGTTGTTATGTGCCATCGAGACAGACCTGACTCATAGCGACCCCTCCTTGGGTTTCCAAGGCAGTATCACTACAGAAGTCGATTGTCCCATCTTCCTTCCGAGGAGTGACTGGTGGGTTTGAACCGCCAGCCTTCTGGTTAGCAGTCAAGTGTCTTAGGCACTATGCTACCAGAGCTCCTATTTCAGGATATATATCAAAATATTCTTTTTGACAATGAATGTGACCTCATTCCTCTTCAATTTTTCATTCCAACACAATAGACCCTATGATTGCATGATTCAAAATTGCCACCAGTCTATTTCAGCTCACTCATGACTAGGATATTGATCTTTATGCATTCCATTTAATGTCTTACCACTTTTCCTAGATTCATGCTTCACATATTCCACATTCCAGTTATTAATGGATGTTTGGACTCTTTCTTGTCATTTTGAGTTATGCCACATCAGCAAATGAATGTCCTAAGAGATTTGCCCTGTCTGTATCATTAAGGTCAACTCTGCTTTGAGGAGGCAACTCTTCCCCAGTTTTCCTGAGTACGTTCCAATCTGAGAGGCTCATCTCCCAGCATTCTATCAGACAATGTCCCATGGCTACCCATAGGTTTTCAATGACCAATTTTTAAGAAGGACTGCCACATTGCTCTTCCTATTCTGTCCTAGTGTGGAAGCTCTGCTGAAACTTTTCCACCATGGGTATATCTGCTGGCATTTGAAGTACTAATGGCTTTTCTTCTAGCATCACAGTAACACTCAAGTACACCATGCAGTACAACAAACTGAAAGACAAGTGGTGATATATGGTACATATCTTCAGGAAATATTTAATCTCAAATTCAATGATTATTATGCTATCTATTGCAGCTCCAAGTCCAGTTAAAACATTTAGAAAAAAAAAAATCATTAACTAATATTATTATCTTTACCAAAAATTACTATTAATAAATTTAGTATTTATAATTTACTATGACTAAATTTGGGAGCTCTTGTGGCATAGTGCCTAAGGCATTTGACCACTAACCAGAAGGCTGGTGGTTCATACCCACCACACACTCCTCAGAAGGAAGGTTGGGCAATCCACTTCTGTAGTGATACAGCCTCGGAAACCCAAAGGGGGTTGCTATGAGTCGGATCCAACTCCACAGCAGTGTGTTTTATTGCGTTATTACTAAATTTAAATGCAAATGTCATTTTACCAGTACATACACCTACAGAGAAATTCCACTTAAAAAAAATATGATTCTGATTGAACAAATAGGTTAATTTGAAATGATTCTGAGTGACCAAATAGGTAATTTTCATATTAAAACTTTATTGAAACTGGAATTCATTTTTCAAAATCACAGTGGTAAACACTTAGGCAAATCAAGAATGCAATTTTACTTAAGATGAAATGTTCGCATAGTAGAATTTTTGCTTATTTGATATTTCTGTTGTGATAACAAGGTATAGGAAAAAGTTGAAGGATGAGGTTGGGAAAGCACTTTGATTGTCTATTGGCAGGAAAAAAAAATGGTCTTAGTGGAAAAATCATGTTTTCCAACTACTGCTGATCCTGGTTTACCATTTTCTACACTGAAATAATTGCTCCTTGAGCCATATTTTACCTCTAGCA
>NW_006922176.1:995541-997325 GCF_000298275.1 Orycteropus afer afer
ATAAAATGTTTGTTGTTTGCTGCTGTCAAGTTGGCCTCAACACATAACTACCCAACACACAGTGGAACTAAATATTGCCAGGTCAGTCATCCAGTAATAAAATGGACACTGACAATTGTGAACTACAGGGGTTTTCACTGGCTGATTTTGGGGAGTGAGTTGCCAGGACTTTCTTACAATGCATCTAGTTTGAAAGCCCTACTGAAACTTGTCTAACATGACAGTATCATGCAAGCCCTCATTGAGAGACAGTTGGTAGCTGTACATAGGTCTATTGGCTGAGAATCAAATCTGAATCTCTTGCATAGAAGACAGAATTCTACCACTGAAATACCAATACCACCTTGTGTAAATTTGTATATTATATACTACATATAATTTTGTGGAGAGAAAAATTTATTTGGTCAAAATGAAAGACAAACATTTACTTACTCATGAACAAAACCACACAACTTTGAAAATACTTTCAATTCACCCGTGTATATTATTACTATATATACAAAACATTTATCAATGGACAAAGAAATATAAATACCTTCACATTTATTTATGCAGTGATTATTCATTAATAAACACATTCAATAGTAATAAAATTCAGAATTTTGTTGATTAAAATGAAGTATTTTGAAAGAATACACTTTTCCTAAAGTTGGTAGCTTTTTCTTTTTCTGTCTTTATTTCTCATTATTTTATAAATTATTTTATTTTATTTTATTATCTACACTTATGGAAATGTACCATTTTACCTTTCTATTATCTATTGTCAGTGATTAAAATTCAGATTACAGCTTTGTGTATATTTTCAATGACTGTTACAAATTAAATATTTAATGGTCAAATCTCAATTTAAAATATATTATATGGTGCTTGCATTTGCTGTGCATTTGGATTAAGTATTGAGTAGATTTAATTATTATATGTGGAACAAAGGATATCATTGCTCATATCAGATGGACGTTGGCTGAAAGTGGAGAATACCAGAACGATGTTTGCCTGTGTTTTATTGATTAGGCAAAGGCATTCCATTGTATGGGTCATCACACTATGCATAATATTACAAAGAATGGAATTTCCAAAACACTTAAATATGTTCATGAGGAACTTGTACATAGACCAAGAGGCAGTCATTAGAACAGAACAAGAGGATACTGCAGATTTTAAAATCAGTGTTGTATTCACAGTATTTATTCAATTTGAATGTTGGGTACATAATCTGAGAAGTTAAACTTTATGAAGAAGAAATCAGTAAAAGGATTGGAAGAAGACTGATTAACAACCTGTATATGCAGATGATTCAAACTTCCCTGCTGAAAACTAAGAGAACTTGAGGTGCATACTGAAAATCAAAGACCACAACCTTTAGTATGAATTAATAGTCAATATAAAGAAAATCCTCACAACTGGACCAATAAGCAAGATCACGATAAATGAAGAAAGGATTGAAATTATCATTGGAAGTAGCAGTCAAGCAATCATGTCACATATTACATAACAAAATACATATTTAATAACTTTTAAATAGCACATATGTCACTTGGAGGATGAAGGTCAGTCTGACCTGACCTATAATATTTTCTATTGTCTCATATGTATGTGAAAGCTGAACAATTAGTGAGGAAGAATAAACAAGAACTGATGCCATTAAATTATGGTTTGGGATATATACATATACATATACATATACATATACACATACATATGTATATTATGGACTGTTAGATGAATGAACAAATCTCTCTTTAAAACAGTATAGCCAGAATGCACCTTAGAAGCAAGGAAGGTGA
>NW_006922176.1:1013975-1014764 GCF_000298275.1 Orycteropus afer afer
TTGGTTTTCCTTTTCTTTGTTGAAGAGGGTCTGTGCAGTCCTTCTATCTAGTCCGCCATCTTCCACTCCCTCCTTACTGTACATTTTCAATAATGATACCTCACTATTTCTGTTCACTAAGTAAGGAAAATAATACATGTAATCAAATACTGAGACAGTTTAGCTTCTATGATAACTCGAACTTTGAAATTTTGTCAATCATCTTTGAGTTTCATAAAATTATTTTTGTTGTTGTTGTTGTTGTTATGTGCCATGGAGTTGGCCCTGACTCATAGCGACCCCTCCTTGGGTTTCCGAGACAGTATCATTATGGAAGTAGATTGCCCAGTCTTCCTTCTGAGGAGTGGCTGGTGGGTTTGAACTGC
Organism: Orycteropus afer afer; assembly: GCF_000298275.1. Lineage (NCBI taxonomy): Eukaryota > Metazoa > Chordata > Mammalia > Tubulidentata > Orycteropodidae > Orycteropus > Orycteropus afer. The sequence goes on from NW_006922176.1 coordinate 1,014,341, forward strand.
CAGCCTTCTGGTTTGCAGTCAAGTGTTTCAGGCCCTATGCTACCAGAGCTCCTCATAAAATTATTAGAAATCTGAAACAAATTGAAATTGGTTATTTATTTAAAAATAGTTTTCTCCTTATATCAGGAAAATCATTATTTTACATATTTAAGACATTTAAAAAAAAGGTAAATAGATTTTTTTATGTTAGGAAATTTAAATGCAAGAATTTATTACTTTTTCTTTTCTTTCTTGTACATAATTCAATCTTCTAGCTAATAATTTCAGTGAGACTGTTCAGATATCAACTATATTCAATAGTTATCACCTGTGGACTTACTGTTTATATTTATGGAAATCTTGAGGAACCAATGCCATCTTCTTTAATGTCCTTTGTCTCGTTGTCTAGATACTGCAGTTTTTCTTCAACAGAATAAGGTTATTT
>NW_006922176.1:1015724-1018306 GCF_000298275.1 Orycteropus afer afer
GATACCACGTTTTTCTTCATATAGTCCAGCTTCTCGGATTATTTGCTCAGCATATAGATTGAATAAGTGTGGAGAAAGAATACAACCCTGACGCACTTCCTTCTTGATTTTATTCCTAGTACTTCATATTTAACCACAAAACTCAATAACAGTATTTTGGTTTATCAGCTAGTATTATTTATCGTGTTCTGCTTGTTTTTATTTTTATTTTTATTTTGTTTTGTTTTGTTTATAATATATCCCTGTTCAGTTTCCTATAAAAATGGATGAAATTATGATCCCTAATCATACAGCTTAATGAACATAGGATTGCCATGGGTGAATAATTCAAAAATTATTTCTAAGTTTGTATTGAGTAAAGTGAGAATAAATAAAAGCAAATATTATTTTGGATAAAGAAAATCTACATATACCAACCTCTTTACCAATTTAATATAGTTATTAACATATTTTAAGAAAGTGAAAAATATCATGCATTGGAAAAACTTCAGGTGTGAAAAAGTAAATGAGAAGTTCATTTTTCATAAAATTTAGTTTTAAAAAAATAGCTCTGAGTTTGCAGGGTCTGATATTTTTCTATTATATTATAAATTAAATTAGTAATTGAAATGGTAAAATTACTCAAATTCTTTTCCAAATACCGGTCAATATCAGACCATTATATCATCAATTTGAGTATTTTCTACTGGAAAGTTGTAAGTCAGGTAAGAGACTTAGGTTTGTTATACAAACCTAACAAAACCCACCCATTTATCCCTTCATCCCCACAGTGCTCTCTGATAGTGAGTAAGGAAACTCCTTGAAATTCAGTTAAACATTCATCTAATGTTTAAATTGTTATGATAACTAGTAGAATTAGATATTTGATTTTCTATTGTAATATATATTTACATATTTCTAACTTAGAAACATATAAATGTAACATAAACATTTACATTTTAAATAATGTCTTGTTCTTTTTCTTACAGATTTCTTTAGCAAAATTTATTAATTAAAATGTTATTTCTGAATTCATCTCATGTGGAAAACATAGAATAAAGCATAAATTTAATTTCACTTTTTTTCAAAATATGTAGTCAATTTTTCTGACTCTATCAGTAACTTTTCATATATTACTAGGTTTGTTATTAGATACCTTATTATACTTGGTCTTTTGGTGTGTTCTATTATTTAACTATCTATTTTTTTTTTTTAGTAAACTAAAACCAAACCAAACCCACTGCCATAGAGTCGATCTTGACTCATAACGACTCCCATTGTGATTCCAAGACAGTAAACCTTTGCAGAAGATTCCCCAGACTTGCTTCCATAGAGTGGTTAGTGAGTTTGAACCACCTACTTTCTGCTAATGGGAGCTCTGGTAGCATAGTGGATAAGACACTTGCCTGCTAACCAGAGGGCTGGCGGTTCAAACCCACCAGCCACTTCTTGGAAGGAAGGTTGGGCAATCCTACTTCCGTAGTGATACTGCCTTGGAAACCCAAGAAGGGGTCACTATGAGTCAGGTTTGACTTGACGGCACATAACAACAACAACAACAACAACTTTCTGCTAAGCAGTAACATACCTTAGTGGAAAGTAGACCTCAGAGGTCTCCAGTTATTGTGTTTAAGTTCTCTTCTATCTTTGGTTAAATAAGTGTAAAAATAAATAAATAAATAAGTTAGAATTTTTTTATTGTTATCCCTTTATTTGTGTACAATAATTTGGGAAAAATTGAAATCACTGAATATTTTAGTATAATATATTATTTATTCCCATACCAATGGGGAGAAGAATTACTGTAATTTTATGCAAATATCACACACTGGCTTTCTATGTTTGTTTGCCAATGATGCCTTCTTATTCCAAGATATTTACAAAGGGTTATGTTAATTTTGTGCATGTTGCTGTAAAAAAATTAGCATAATCTGCCTACAAAAACTATCTGAAGCAGAGAAGAGGGACCCTTAGCAAACAAATGTAGAAGGCTCACATTATTTGAGTACAGTAATATAATGAGCTGGTGTTATGAGTGGGAACATCTCTCTCAGGTGTGAAGTAAAGAAAAATTAAAGATATACCAGTCAAGATGTAATTAGGTAATTACATTAAAGCATTAAATGTCTAGTCATTCATGTATTTTGGGTATTTTGGTTCCACAAAATAATTTTTTTTTAAATTGTGATTTGGGTGAAAATTTACAGAGCAAGTTCACTTTTCATACAGCAGTTTACATACATTTTGTCTCATGACATTGACCATAATGTACCACAATACAACAGCTCCCTTCCACTTCCTCCCGATAGGTACCTCTTCCCTGTGTCCATCTGTCCATGCACTCCTGCCCCCTGAACTATCTCTCTGTGCATAAGCAGCCCCTTTTTCTGCCGTGATTGTTCTCTCCAAGGAGTGTATCTACTTCAGGTAAATGTTCATCTCCTATGCCTGTCTTTTGTTTGGCTGGAAGCCACAAGTGTGGGTTCAATTTCACACCTGAAGGGCAGCTAGGGACCATAGTCTCAGGGGTTCAACCAGGATCTATTGAACAGCAAACCTGGTCCCCCTCCTTCTTTTTTCTCCAAATGATTTTGAGTTTTGTT
>NW_006922176.1:1019778-1020229 GCF_000298275.1 Orycteropus afer afer
ATTTTTTGTCTTTTTGATGATGAGGTGTTGGAGTTTTCTATAAATTCTAGATACATGTCCCTTGTCAGATATGTCATTACCTGGAGAAGTCTTTGGAAGCACATAAAAATTTAATTTTTAGAATGTCTAAAAATTTTAGAAGGTCTAAAAATGTTTGTTGTTGTTGTTATGTGCTGTCAAGTCAGACCTGACTCATAGTGATGCCTCTTTGGGTTTCCGCAGCAGTATCACTATGGAAGTAGATTGCCCAACCTTCCTTCCAAAGAGTGGCTGGTGGGTTTGAACTGCCAGGCTCTGGTTAGCCATCAAGTGCCTTAGACATTAATGTTTAGAAGGTGTAATTTTTAGGTTTCTCCTTTTCTGTTTGTGTATTGGGAGTTATAGTTGATAGTCTAATTATGCCATATATTATGGTCCTTAAATTTGCCCCTAGTTTTTTCTTGAGGAACTC
>NW_006922176.1:1021987-1023118 GCF_000298275.1 Orycteropus afer afer
TTAAATTTGCCAGTGGTTTGTCAATTTTATTGATCTTCCCAAAAAGCCAATTATTGGTCTTGTTGATTTTTTCTAAAGCCCTTCTATTTTCTGTTTCATTGATTTCTGCTCTAATCTTTAATATTTCCTTTCTTCTGGTTACTGTAGGTTTTGCTTGCTGTTCTTTTTCTTCTAATTGTTAGAGATGTTGGTTCAAAGCGTTGATTTTTGCTCTTTCTCTTTTTTGATATGTGCAGTTATTGCTATAAATTGACCCCTGGTTATTGCTTTTGTTGTGTCTCAAATAATCTGGTATGTTGTGTTTTCATTCTCATTTGATTCAAGGAAGTTTTTAATTTTAATTTTTATTTCTTCTCTTACCCAATCATTCTCAAGGAGGGGGTTGTTCAGGTTTCATGTGTTCACTCTTTTTCTGTTGATCTTCCTATTGTTTATTTCTAATTTGGTAGCATTATGATCTGAGAAGATGCTTTGCAGTATTTTAAAGTTTTAAAATTTACTGTTGTTTCTGTTGCTATGTGCCTTTGAGTCGGACCTAACTTGTAGAGACTCCTCCTTGGGTTTCTGAGGCAGTATCTCTAGGGAAGTAGATTACTCAAACTTCCTTCTGAAGAGTGGCTGGTGGGTTTGAACCACAAGCCTCTGGTTAGCAGTCAAGTGTCTTAGGCACTATGATACCAGAGCTCCTATTAAAGCTTACTTTTTGACCTAATATATCATGGAAAATGTTCCATGTGCACTGGAAAAGAATGTATATTGTGCTGCTGTTAGGTGAAATGCTCTTTAGATGTCTATAAGGCCAAGTTGGTAGATTGTATTGTTTACCTCTTCTTCATCTTTGTTGAGTTTCTTTCCATTTGTTCTATCTTTCATTAAAAATGATATATTAAAGTTTCCCACTATGACTGTGGAGTCATCTATTTGCCTTTTTAAATCTTTTAAAGTCTGATTTATGCATTTTTGGGCTTTTTCATTGGGTCCATAGATATTTATTATGGTTATATCTTCATGTTCAGTTGATCATTTAATCATTACATAATGTCCTTTCTTGTCTCTCATGGTGGTTTTTGTCTTAAAGTCAATTTGATTAGAAATTAACATTGCCACTCCTGCTCTCTTACAGTTGCCATT
>NW_006922176.1:1025654-1027471 GCF_000298275.1 Orycteropus afer afer
AACTAGGACCTGGGAAGGGAAGAATAAAGAATAATAGTAAAAAGGACAAAAGTATTAATAATAATAGTAGTTTTAAAATGGATAAAAACAAGCAAACTAAAAACCAGAAAAAAGAAAGAGAAAAAAAAAGGAAATAGAAAAAGAAAAAAAAATCACAGGAGCACAGGACAGGGCACTCAGGCTCCACCTGAGCACACAGACTGGGATGGAGTACCTGAAGGGCCAAAGTGTGGTGTGAGTGGGGGTTGGCCACACCTCCATTTACCGAGTGGGTGTGGGGTATAAGAGTAACAAGGGGAATGTTGCACCTTTTCAGTTGTCCAGGTCAAGAGTGGCCTTGAGGTTACTGGCAAGCTGAACCTGTTCTTAAGCCCCTGGAATCTGGGAGATTGCTGTCTCTTTAAATATCCAAAATAGTCAAGCCACTTGTAAACTTTCAATATGGCTGCACCCTCTGGACAGGCAAATGTCTACAGCTCAGCCTGCCTTCCTCATCACTGCTGCTTCACCTTTTATTCTCCAGCTACAAGAGCAGTCCTCCGTGCATTCCCTGGCTACCAGGGTTGATTTTTAGGTTAATTCTTTGGTCCTACCACTGCTCAGCAATCTCCAAGCTGTCTGTGCTCTCAGGATTTCTCAGGATCACTGCCAGACTGCAGCTCCATATGTCTCCTTTTTTGATAGTTTCATGGAAATTCTTTTGGTAGTTGGGGTTTAGTCCACTTCTATATCCTTCTCTTCAAGTCTCAGGGGTCCAGGACTATCTTCTGTGTGTGTGTTAATTGGTTTCCCTTTTCTTTATTGAAGACGATCTGTGTAGTCTTTCTGCCTATTCCGCCATCTTACCGAAACCCCCAAAAAAATAATCATATAAAACTTTTTTCTCTCATATATGAGCCAAATAGATTTTCTATGTTGGTTTTCTGTGCTGGTTTTAAATAGTCATGATCTCAGGTTTGTTTTTTGTTTTTTTTCTCTCTCATTGCTCTGCCACCTTCAGCAGAATGTCCTAGTTGGTAGTTTGTGGTGTCACCATCATATCTGCCCTGCAGTCACCTTTCCAGCTTTGTATGTAACATCTCTTTTCTTGAATAACAGAACTGATGTGTGCATACATCACTGCAACTATATTCCATTGGGTCAGAATTTGTATGTAAGCCCTTACATAGCTGCAAGAGTTGCTGAAAATATAGTCTTCAGGGGTTGTCTAATGATCTATCCAGAACTTCTAATAATAGAAAAAAAAAAAAAAATCTAGAACATACATTAGGAAGTAAGTGATGGTCTCTACCACAGAGGGGGTCACTAAAATAGACTATAATTTTTTAATAAATTAATTTTTGACTTTCACTTGAAATAAGTATTACATAGTTTTGATATCTTCAACAAGATGGATTGACACAATGGCTGTGACAATGGGCTCAAGCATAGCAAAAATCATGGAGCTAGCGTGGGATCAGGCAGTGTTTGTTTCTGCTGTGCATGGGGTCACTATGAGTCGGAAGCGACTCAATGATACCTAACAACAACAATGTAGATATCCAACAAACAGATGCCACACTTGAGCCACTCACTCAGATATGCCAAGAGTTTTGGAAGACAGCTACTTGGCCAACTGACTAGAAGAGATCCATATTTGTAGCCATTCAAAAAAAAAGTGATCCCACAGATCATGGAAATTAGTGAACGATATCATTAATATTGTTGTTATGTTGTTGTTGTTATGTGCCGTCGAGTTGGCCCCGACTCATAGCGACCCCTCCTTGGGTTTCCGAGGCAGTATCACTATGGAAGTAGGATTGCCCAACCTTCCTTCC
>NW_006922176.1:1027901-1029327 GCF_000298275.1 Orycteropus afer afer
TTGACTATGCAAAAGCATTCAATTTTGTGGATCATAAAAATTATGGATAACATTTAGAAGAATGAGAATTCCAGAACACTTCATTGTACTCATGAAGGGCCTATACATAGACCGGGAGGCTGTCATTTGAACAGAAAAGGGGATACTGCACGGTTTAAAATCAGGAAGGGAGTGTGTCAAGGTTGTGTCCTTTCATCATACTTGTTCAATTTGTATGCTGAGAAAATAATCTGAGAAGCTGGACTAAATGAAGAAGAATGCGACAGCAGGATTGGAGGAAGACTCATTAACAATCTACGATTCACAGATGGTACAACTTTCCTTGCTGAAAGTGAGGATGACTTGAAACACTTACTGATGAAGATTTAAGAATACAATCTGCAGTATGGATTAAACTTCAATATAAAGAAAACAAAAATCTTCAGAACTGGACTAATAAGCAGCATCACAATAAATAGAGAAAAGATTGAAGGTGTCAACGACCTCATATTACTTGGTTCTACAATCAACACCAATGAAAGCATCAGGCAAGACTTCAGATGATGTATTGCATTGGGCAAATCTGCTGCAAAAGACCTCTTTAAAGTGCTGAGGACCAAAGATCTCCCTTGAAGACTAACGATCTCTTAACTCAAGCTATGGTATTTTCAAATGCCTCATATGCATGTGAGAGCTGGACAATGAAGAAGGAAAACCAAAGAATATTTGATGCTTTTGAGTTGTAGTGTTGGCAATGGATATTGAGAATACCATGGACTGCTAAAAGAACTAAGAAATCTATTCCAAAAAAGTACAACCTGAATGCTCCTTGGAAGCCAGAATGGACAGACTTCATCTCACCTACTTTGGTCATGTTGTCAGAAGGGACCATTCCCTGGAGAAGGGTATCATGCTTGGTACAGTGGAGGGTTGACAAAAAAGGGAAAAGCCCTCAGTGAGATGGATTGACACAGTAATTGGAATGATGGACTCAGGTATAGCAAAGATAATGAGGCTGGCACAGGACTGAGCAATGTTTCCTTCTATTGTGCACAGAGTTGCTTTGAGTTGTAGAAGGTGACTTGAAGGCACCTAATAACAACAATAGCAATGTGGATTTTTTTTCCCCCCTATACTTTTATTTTATTGACTAGTTTTATTTATCTATGGTCAGAATATTTTTCCATTTTGACAATTTATTCAAATTTCCCTTTAAGTCATATATATGCATATGTATATGTCTCAGTGGATTTTAAAAAGAAAATTTACTCTTATTGAAATATTTTAATAAATATGATATTTAAAACTCTCATATATTTCTCTTGAAATATTTTATGTCAGATATTATTTGTTAAAATGTTACATTATTTTTTTCATTAACCATTAACTGAGAGAAATTAATTCATAATATTATATGAATTTTATATACTTAGTTAATAAATTAGTT
>NW_006922176.1:1029729-1032976 GCF_000298275.1 Orycteropus afer afer
CTACTTCTGTAGTGATACTGCCTCGGAAACCCAAGGAGGGGTCGCTATAAGTCAGGGCCGACTCGACGGCACATAACAACAACAAACAACAACAATATATTATTATATAGTAAATTAGCTTAGTGTATAAAATTCGGATATGATTAATTAACTTATCTCAGCTGATGGTTAATCTTAGTGAAAAAATAATGCAACATTTAACAAATAACATCTGACATAAAATATTTCAAGAGAAATATATGAGAGTCTTGAATTTCATATTTATTAAAAATATGAGAACATGATTTCCAGTAAAAATTCCACTAAATATAAATTATTTTTAGGTGATATATTGATTCTTTTCTAAGAGTATGGCATCAAATACTGTATGTAATTATTTATACTCTCTGGAAACATAGTTTTTCTGTGACATAATATTAAAAAACCTCTATTCCTTTACCTGTATATTTTTATTATTAAAAAGAAAAATAAAATACTGAATATATGGATATACCTTTGAAACAAAACAATGGGGAATAAATATGCTGTAGCAAAGAAAACATTTACCAACAGTCCGTGATCATGTATTGAATCAAACCCATCAGTGAATTTTTACAAAGAAAATTTTTTATGTTTCAATTAAAGTAGCAAACTTCAGTAACTGAGTTACTCAGTTCATTTTTTTTCCTGACTTCATTTCACGTTAAATATTTCTAAGATAGGCCATATAATTCAGTGACCTTTAAAGTAAAATTGAAATATTTGATTTTACAACTTTTCTCTATCTCTTATTCTCTCACCGCACGCAGCCTATAAATGCCAGTAAAATTAATTGGCTAATTACAAGGAATAGAACCATTGCCTTTTGAAATATTTCACATTTGTATATCCTACTGTGGAGATTTTGCTTGACTACTTGACTAAACAGAGTTTGTATTTCTTAAAGAAAGAAAATAAATGGCCTATTTTGCAACACTTTTATCTTAATAATGAATTTAACAATAATGTGCTATAATTATTTTATTTTTTACCATCAGAGCATAATCTATAGCCATTTTACTGTTTAATCTTTATCTATAACTATTATGTACAGTGTTTAAGAGTAACCGTTATATGTTATAATTTTTGACATAATTTAATGATATGGTGGAAAAGTAAGCAATTAAAAAAAAACTATTCTCAATTAGATTATAGCACAGTGCTACATAATTTCCAGCAACAATATTAAGTGTTCTTTTTTATTAATAGGTTGCACACAAAAATATATATACCTAGGCAATATATATAACTCCTTTTACCATATCACTTTATGAATAAATATACTTTATAAATAAACATACATAATGGTTAAGCACTCAGCTAGTAACTGGAAGGTTGGTGATTCAAATCTAACAGCCGCTCCACAGGAGAAAAGACATGGCAATCTGCTTCCATAAAAATTATAGCTTAGGAAACACTATGGGGCACTTCTACCCTCTCATTTAAGGTTGTGATGAGTCAGGAAAACAACAACAATGACATAGATATATAGATATGAAGACTTTTGTGACCCAAAATATTCTTTCCATCTCAATATCATTAATGCAATTGTATCTGAAAAGTTTCTTTTGCCCTGTAAGGTGACAGAGAGACAGATCCCAAATATTAGAATGTGGTCATACTGGGGTGCCAATATTCTGTCTACACCATCAGGGAACTGATCTTATTAGTTATTCAGACTACAAGTTTCACCAGACTTCTGTGGGTTGTCATTACATTATTAGTTCTATTTTCAAAGTCTTTGCAGTTAAATTCAGCTTTCCTGCATCTATGACACTGAGAGGTCAGTTAGGACTTGACAGTTTTTTATGTTTTAGAATTCTTAAAAACAATGCTATGCCATTTTGGATCAGATCCATATATAGTCTGTTCCCGAGTTTGCCCTGGAGTTCAAAACCACATATAGTCTAGATTTCGTAAGTTTTTCCCTTTCTGCAATCCTCCCAGTACTTTGTGTTTCCTTGATGCTCTTCCTTTAGTACCCTGACCAGGGGCAAAAAAAGAAAAAAAAAAAATTGCTTTCAATTGATTCCAACTCATCGTAACCCTATTGGATAGAGTAGAACTATCCCATAGGGTTTCCACAGCTGCAAATCTTTATATAAGCGGTCTGTCACATCTTTCTCCCACAGAGAAGCTGGTGGTTTCAAACCACCAGCCTTTCATTTAGCAGCTGAGCACTTAACCACTAACTGTACATATTGATGAAATTCCAATTACCTACTTAATGCAGTATTCTACTCAGAATTATTGCCTAGATTTCGTTCTGAATGTGCCACAACTCATAAATAAATAAAATCTTAATATGTTTCTTATAATTTGCATGTATTATTTTTCTCAGAGGTCAAAAACTTAATTCCAATAACACCGTCATTCTCAGATTTAAAATAACATTACACTCAATAACACTATGTTCACCCATGACCCCTTCCTATTATCACTTTGTACTGTGTTTGGCACCATCAAGTTGTCTCTACTACTGATAGGGACTGGATGTACAACAGAAGAAAATGTTCCCTGTCATCCGCAGAACAATGGGTAAGTTTGAGCTCATTTTTACAGGCACAGTGGCAATCCATCTAATTGAAAGTCTTCCCCTTTTGCTGATTTTCTACTTTACAAGCATGATGTACTTTTCCTGGGATTAGTCCATCCAGAGAACATGTCAAAAAATAAGACAAACTATCTTTAATCTTGCTACTAAGAAGCATACTATCTGTACTTCATCTAATTCAGATTCGTTCATTCTTCAGAAGTTCATGGTGTATTTAACAGTCATCAGCAGCAACACAATTAGATTGTGTCAAGTTCTGGTTACCTAGTACTACTCTGACAAGAAATATACCACAAATGGGATGGTCTTAACAAACAGGAATTTATTCTTATAATTTGGAGGCTTTAAGTCCAAGTTCAAAGTGCCAGGATCTATGGGCTAGGTGAAAGTCCCTCGACCTTGGGCTTCAGCTCTGCCTCTTGTTCCCAGATCACTGGAGCTAGAGGTTTTTCTTCACTCAAGCAGCTACTGGCTGCTGAGGCTAACAAGCCTAAGGTCAATAAATAAAGTGAAACAGTCCCGATATTACCAAACCACACGGAAGGCCGTTAATTCAATTCTGTTGTAAATCCCAAGGTCAGCAGAGCATAACAGGATGCTGAAAATGGCATGGCTACATGCAGAGTCCAAGCATACCATAAGCTAGAGACTATCCCCAAGTCCTCTCCTTAAATA
>NW_006922176.1:1033841-1035460 GCF_000298275.1 Orycteropus afer afer
ACGGAAGTAGGATTGCCCAATCTTCCTTCCGAGGAGTGGCTGGTGGGTTTGAACCGCCAGCCGTCTGGTTAGCAGGCAAGGTCTTAGCCACTATGCTACCAGAGCTCCAGCAGTTTGTTTAGTGGCACTAATTATATTACCTACAATGTAACAGCTCTTCTCCCATTTCCTTCCTGTGGTTATGCTTTCCTTGTGTCCTTCTTGCTTATAAATCCCTGCCTCCCTACCTTTCTCCCTGTTCAAATGCTGACCTTTTGATCTCCCAAGGTTGAATTTTCTTAGAAGTGCGTTAGTATTCTCTTGTTCTATTCAAATAACTGCTTCTTGGTCTAGGTACAGATTCTGCATGAGAACAATTAATTATTTAGGAATTCCCATTCTTCACAATGTGATCTGTAATTTTTTATGATCTATGTAGTCAAATGCATTTGCATACTCAACAAAACACAGGTAAACATATTTCTGTTATTTTCTGCTTTCAGTCAAGACCCACCTCACATCAACTATGAGATCCCTCTTTTCATGTCCTCTTATGAATTCAGTATGAAATCTGGCAGTTCCCTGCTAACATATGGCTACAAGTGATTTTGAATTATCTTCAGCAAAATTTTGCTTTCATATGACATTAATGGTATTGTTAGACAACTTCTCCATTCCATTGTATCATCTTTCTTTGTGATGGGCACAAATACGGATTTTTCCAGTCATGCATTTGACCACATACCTGTCTTCCAAGTGTATTGGCATAGATGGTTAAACACTTCCAGTATTATACAACTTTGTGGGAAGTGTATCAATTTGGTATTCTATCAATTCCTGAATCCTTCTTTTTCACCAAAGTCTTCAGTGTATCTTGAATTTCTTTCTTTAGCATTTGATCATATGCTACCTCTTGAAATGGTTGAACATTGAGTAATTCTTTTTTATACAAGTAACTCTGTATATTCCTTCCATTTTTTTTTTTTTTGATATTTCTTACATCACTTAATTTTTTTCCCCATAGATCCTTCAATATTGCAACTTGAAGCTTGAATTTTCTGTTTAGTTTTTTCAGCTTGAGAAATGCTGAACTTGCTCTTCCCTTTTGGCTTTCTTACTCCAGGTCTATGTACATTTCATAATAATATTTTACCTTATTGTTTGGTTACTTCGTGCTGCTTTAATGGAAAATATCACAAATGGGATGACTCTAACAAACAGTTTATTCTCCTGCATGTTTGGAGGCTAGAAGTCTGAGTACAGAATGCCAAGCTCTAGGGGCTGAGTGAAAGCCCTTTGACTTTGGGCCTCAGCTCTGCCTCTTGCTCTTGGCCTCCAGGAGCTAGAGATGTCTCTTCACTCAGGCAGCTACTGGCTGCTGAAGCTAACAAGCCCAAGGTCAATAAGTAAAATGGCACAGTCTTGATATTACAAAACCAGATGGCAGGTCATTGATTCAAGTCAATTAAGAGTCCCACAATAGGCAGACAACATGGCAGTCTGCTGAATAATGACTCAACTACACACAGGATTCAAGGATACCAAAAACTAGAGACCTTCCTCAAAGTTGCTTCTCATATAATGGAAGCAGCCCACATCCCTAAAGCAGCTACTCAGCTACTCCAGTACATTCTACCATG
>NW_006922176.1:1039036-1040618 GCF_000298275.1 Orycteropus afer afer
TCAGCCTAAAAACTCACATCAACACTTCACCACAGTAGGACAAACCGACAGACATGTCTGCCTCCTTGTTGGAATCTGGACAGAGAAGGAGTCAGTCGCAGGACCCCGGTAAGTGTGATATGAGACATTTTCCAACGGGGAGGCAAACTTGACTGTTCTGTTTAGATACACTACAATCAAGAGTAAATTTCTTCTGACATCCATTTTGATATTTTGTTTCCTTCCAATTCGGTTAAATAAAACTTATTTTTAAAAAATACTTAATTATATAATTAATATTAAATCATCTTTCTTGAAAATTTAAATATGAGCATGTGGATACTTTTTTTCTGTTCATACCACTTTTGTTTTTACCAAATACATCCAACTATGTTTCCCACAACTTATATCTTTAATTATCTTGGTTTAGAGAAAGTAAGAAATATGTTTTAGCCAACAAATATGACAATAGAAAGGATATGTAAGCTGCAAGGTTGCTCAGAACACTTTCAACTTGTGTGGATTCAAGTTGTAAATTCTACATTCCAATCTATTATGACCTTTTGAAAGGAATATGGGAGAGTCTCACCTTTTTTTGTTTAATTCCATAAGATACACATGACCTCTCCTTTTGTATGACATGGATCATAACCCCCTCCAAAATTCAAGCAAAAATTATTTTGTATACTTTGCTTTTAAGGCTTTTCTAGCACACTGCTTTGTAAAGAATAAATATTCATGTCTTACTACATGATTGACTAAATATTAAATACAGTATAAGAAATTGGTCTTTTACATGTAAAAAGCCTTACATTAAGTTTTACATAAGATCACAGCATTTAGAATTTTCAAAACACACACATTCTATGATCTCTGGAAGGTCCTAGATCCTCTATACACATGTAATTCAGAACAGGAGGATATTGAGTAGAATTGAAGTAAAATAAATGGTTCATGAAAGAGTCACTTACATTGCTTCATCTGACTTAAGGATATATTGGTCTGACTTATTGCTGATTTATTCATTGGCTGTTATTTTGAGAGAGAAGAATAGAGAGGAAAAGAATCATTTTCAGTAGTTTTGACAGAACTATCTCTAGATATATAAGAATTACACCCATGGGAGAAACAATTCTTCAGTTGAGGCTGTTGTTAATACCCTAATTTTACAATTTGAAGTCCTGAGGCTGCTGAAAGTTAAATATTTTTCAGTGAAAATAAGATAAAGAGGTATCATAGGACATAATTATGTTTCTAATCTATAACTGCCACTTTTTTTTATTCAGTTTTCTGGTGTGAGATGCCACTAATGAAGAGAGAAAATTGACAAGGTTGTTACTATTAAAACCAGTTATCACCTTGTTTCCTTGGATACGTGACCTTGAATTACAAAGGAGGCTTAGTAGTTTTAGAAATACAACCATCAAGAGGGAGAAATGATGCATTTTTTAAAGAGATAATTTTATATCATTGTAAAACACAAATTTAACAGCTTGATGAAGCTTTAAAAGAACAAAAATTGGAAGAAAATTGTCAGTGATGAAAGGTAGATTATTATTAGACAATAAGAAATGAGGATGGTTTGGAAAGAGTAATGGTGAGA
>NW_006922176.1:1040948-1041983 GCF_000298275.1 Orycteropus afer afer
GCCAACCTTCCTTCTGAGGAGTGGCTGGTGTGTTTGAACCGCCAGCCTTCTGGTTAGCAGTCAAGTGCTTTAGCCACTATGCTACCAGAGTATTTACTATGTGCTAAAATCCTGAAAAATGAGTCCTGGTGACATAGTGGTTAAGTATTTAGTTATAAATTAGAAAGGTCACGGTTCAAACCCCCAATATGTTTCATGGAAGAAAGGTGTGGCAGTCTGCTTCTGTAAAGATTAAATCAAAACTGAATCAAACTCACTGTCATGAAGTCAATTCAGACTCATAGCCACACCCATTGGATGTCTAAGGCTATAAATCTTTACTGAAGTAGATAGCCCCATCGTTTTTCCACAGAGCGGCTAGTGGGTTTGAACATCAGACCTTCTGGTAAGGAGACAAATGCCTTATCCACTTTGCCACCAGAGTACCTACCATAAAGTTTATAGCCTTGGAAATCCTATGGATATAATCTAGTCTGTCCTATAGGGTTGTTCTGAGTTGAAATTGAATGAATAGCAACATGTTTTTTTTAGACTTCTGGATGAGACAAAATACTAATGTACCACAGAAATTTTTCTGTAACTAAACTTTTGGTGCTGATAGTGGATTATTGCAACTATGGATTAATTACTCATAAATTTAATAGATCCTTTGATATTGAAGTGAATACCTTAACATGAACATCTCATGAAATGGACATTTACAATACATTGATTGATTAATTGGAAACTCTAGTGGTGTAGTGGCTAAGACATTTGACTGATAACAAGAAGGCTGGTGATTCAAACCCACCAGCTACTCCTTCGAAGAAAGATCGGGCAACCTACTTGGGCAGTGATATCATCTCAGAAACCCAAGGAATGGTCGCTAAGAGTTGAATCAACTTGACAGCAGTGAGTTATGTTATGTTGTTGATTGATTAAGAGTACTCACTCCTCTTTTTTTCTTTAATAATGGTTCTGAAATGTTAGTGTACATTAATGACAACTTGAGGGGTTGACAATACACAGGATGTAGATATCCTTCCCAAGAGTTTC
>NW_006922176.1:1042813-1043896 GCF_000298275.1 Orycteropus afer afer
CTCTGCCTTAAATTCATACTGTCTTACCATAATATCTTAAGTATAGTAATAAAAAAATTAGAAATAGAAACATCAAAGGACTTGCTTTACTTTTAAATACAGTGAAGTTTTTGATATGTAATGACTAACTTCTAAATGTTCAAATCCTTGTTAGACTAAAAGTGGATGATTTTATGGCTAAAAATTGAATGGAATTCTAATTAAAATGTTATGAAAATTGAAAATTATTTTCAGAACAATAATAATCTAATATCATTTTATGAAAATAACATGAATACAAAAAGGTAGTATGAAATACCCCATTTTTGAAATGAACATTTTATATATGATAGATTAAATATGCTACCCAAAATTAATTGACAAGGAAGTAAAATGTGAAACTGTCCTACTTATGCAGGACCTTTCATTGTTAAACATGTTTGTATATGTACTACCTATGTAATTAGGTTCACTATTGATAATAAGATAAAAAATATTAATCTGAAAATTTTAGTGAGAATCATTATTTTCTTAATGCCTTCTTATTTTATTTCTTTCTGTACCTGTACAAACTCAAATAAAGATCTACTCCTCCTTGGAGCCCCTCTTCCTTCTTCTGTAGAAGATGAAGTGAGTTGTATAATTAGAGATTATTATGTTCCAAAATATATAGTGAAATAACTTTATGTTCAGTATACTCTACACAAGAGGAGCTCATAAAACTTTTGGCTCTGATGTCAAAAGGAAGACAGAAGGAAAAAAATAAGCATATAATAATCAGCATTTAGATTGAGATTGCCTGTTTTATTAGAAACACTACATAAATGACTAGATGAATACCAGATTTTTACATCACATTTCACTACATTAAATATTCTGGTTTAAATTTTTGATAATTTAAAAGTTAGGGAAGTATTGATCCTATTTATATGTTGTTTCTTATTTAATCTTCAAACTGTAGTCAGGGATAAAAATATCTAATCTTTAATTACAGTATTCTAGTTATCTAATATTTTCCTAAATATGAACTTTCAGAATGTTATTGTTGTTGTTAGGTGCCATCAAGTCATCTCCAACTCATAGCCACCCTATGAAGAGCAGAAC
>NW_006922176.1:1047016-1048190 GCF_000298275.1 Orycteropus afer afer
TGTGATATGCTAGAGATGGTTCTCAAAGCTTCTCCTTAAATATAGGAAGCAGACCACATCCCAAAGGCAGCTACTCAGCTGCTTTTGGTATATACCACCATGGAGTTGATTACCAGCCTCCTCATGTGAATTATCTACCGCCAGCTGCCCAGCCACTCAACCTGGCCTAGCCAAGTTGGCACACAACATAACTACCACACTGGTCTTCTTTGTAGGCATATAAATATTATTGTATCATTGACAATATTGTACTTCAGGGCAGATCTTGAAACATCTTTTGTGATGATGAAAACCATGCCATTCCTCTTCAAATTGTCATTCCCAGCATAGTAGATCATATGATTGTCTGATTCACCATGGCCAAAACTGATCCATTTCAGCTCACTAATGCCTAGGATATAAATTTTTATGTGTTCCATTTCATTTTGACAACTTCCAATTTTCCTAGATTCACACTTCATACATTAAATGTTCTGATTATTAATGGATGTTTGTAGCTGTTTTCCTCAATTTGAGTTGTGCCACATCACCAAATGGAGGTCCCAAAAGGTTTATTTTATCCATATAATTAAGGTTGCTTCTATTCTGATGAGGCAGCTCTTTCCCAGTCCTATTTTGAGTGCCTTCTGATGAAAGGGCTCATTGCACTGTGTCAGATAATTTTTCCAGGCTATTCATAAAGTTGTTAAGTAATGTATCAATGTTTATCTGCTATTCATAAGGTTTTACTTGGCCAATTCTTTGAGAAATGAATGGCCTCTTTCTTCATCCTAGTCTGTCTCAGTATGTAAGCTGTGTTGAAACCTGTATACCATGTGAAACCCTGCTGGTGTTTGATACACCTGTGGCACAGCCTAAAGCCTCATAACAACATGCAAGACATCACAGTGTGACAAACTCACAGACAAGTTCATCTTAGCTGTTTGAAACCTCTCTGCCCTTCCCTCACCTGGATACTGCCACCTGTTGTCCCCAGTTTTCCCTCATTCCTGCCTTTTGTGTGGAGGTTGTCTTCCCTTACCTGGATCCCACTTCCTGGTTGTCCCCAGCTTTCCCTCTTTTCTCCTCTTTGGGTGAGTTTAATTACAGATTTTGTCATATCAGAATATGAAGGCCAATGTTTTCCCAAGATTCCATTTGTATCATAAATCAAGTTTTATAAACATTCTTGCAT
>NW_006922176.1:1048316-1049299 GCF_000298275.1 Orycteropus afer afer
TTGTTGTTGTTGTTATTATTGTTCTTTTTCTTTCTTTTTCTCTCTTCTCTTTTCTTGTTCCCATTTTTCTCATTCTTGTGGTTCTTCCCATTTCTTGTTTTTTTTTTCTTTTTGCATTTTTCCTATTTCTTTTCTTCATTAATCTCCTATTCTACCTATTTTCTCTTATTCTCCCCTCCACAGACATTGCTGATTTTATTTTCTTTCCCTTTTTCTATTCATATTTCTTCTAGCTTTTAAAAGCATTGCTTTAAATGTTTTCTTTAGTTATTGTCTTTTCTCTTTTTTTTGTTTTTTGTTTTTTTCTTTCTTTTGTCTCTTTTTGGTAATTGTTCCTGTGTTTTTATGCAGTGTTGCAGTATGTTTTTTGTCTTCTTGCTTTTATTTTTTTGATGGCTTTTTGATTGCTGTTTTTGTCTAACTGAGTGAGAGACACTAACTGTGTCCATAAGATGCAACCACACCCACACTTTCTGCAATTCCACTTACTCAGTGCGAGGCACCACTTCCTTCTGCAACAACTGGCCAATGATACATGACCACCAATAAAAGCCTGACTCACCCTTATCTGTTTTACACAAACAGTTAACAGAGATCTGTGCAGCCACTCTCATTCTCTATCATACACATCAGGAAAAGGTTGGTGAGTACATAAGTGCTACCAACAAGCAAATAGAGGAGCACAGAACTCTGCTTACTCAGAAACATCCAACAGAAATGAAAATCTTGGGCAAATCACTCCAATATACAAAGACCAATTAAACATACATACAACAAAATCACAATGTCTTGAAGACAACAGGCCATCACAGTCCACACAAAGAAGCAAGATAAAGCAGTAGAAACAAGGGATCAGGATACAGACCCAGAGAATATCCCTTAGGAAGATGCACCATTGGAACTCCATGATAAAGAATTCAAAACAATTATATTTGGGTACAATCAATGGATTGAGAGACTGATCAAGGAAATCACTGACAAAA
>NW_006922176.1:1049842-1050782 GCF_000298275.1 Orycteropus afer afer
AGGTGAGAAGGCAGTGAGAAGGTATATATAAAACCCTGAAAGAAAAAAAAAAAAAAAATTCCAACCAAGAATTACATACCCAGCAAAATTGTCCATCATATATGATGGTGAAATTAGGAGATTTCCAGATAAGCAACCATTAAGAGAATTTGTTAAAACCAGACAAGCTTAATTACAGATACTAAAGGGAGTCCTTTGAACAGAGAACCAATAATAGCAAACAACAACCAACCATTAATACCCATGATTGTTTAACCCAGAAACCAACACAATTATTGAAGTATCCAAAATCAAAAAGCTTATAAGATTGTAAACAGGGAACCAGATGCATGAATTGGCTAATGAGGACAACTACAAATCAAAATGAGGGGAAAATAGTGTAGTTACAGAACATCTAAATGGTGAGGAAGTCAAGGAGTTGCAAGATAGAATGGACTGTTCTAAACTCACAAAGAAAATTATAATCACAGAGTAACCTCAAAGAAACATAAATATTCATATGACAAAAAAAAAAGAGGACACACACAAATATTTAGCAAATAATAAAACAACAGCAATGAATGAAATGATAACATGATTCATAAACATAATGAGCTCAGCACATAAAATTAAATGGAACAAAGAAATCAGGAACACTATGAAAAAAATCTATAACAAAATTACAACAACCAATTCATACTTGTTAATAATTACACTGAATGTCAATGGATTAAATGCACCACTCAAGAGACAGAGAGTGACAGACTAGATAAGAAAACATAATCCATCAATATGTTGTCAACAAGAGACACACCTTGGAGACAAAGACAAAAATGGACTAAAAATCAAAGATTGGAAAAGATACGTCCAAGCAAATGTTGTTGTTGTTAGAGCAGGAGTGGCAATATTAACTTCTGATAAAATTGACATTAAAACAAAAACCACCATAAAAGACAAGGAA
>NW_006922176.1:1051870-1060445 GCF_000298275.1 Orycteropus afer afer
ATACCAATCCTACTCAAACTATTCCAAAACCTAAAAAGAGTTGAAATACTCCCAAATTTGTTTTATGAAGTGAGTATAATCCTGATACCAAAAGGAAAAGACATCCTTAAACAGGAAAACTACAGAGTAATATCCCACATGAATATAGATGCAAAAATCTTCAACAAAATCCTAGTCAATAGACTCCAACAACATATTGAAAAAATAAAACATTATTAACAAGTGGGATTTCTATCTGGTATGCAAGGATGTTTCAACATTAGAAAAGCAATCAATGTCATCTATCATATAAATAAAATAAAGGAAAAGAACCACATTATCATGCCAAGTGATGTAGAAAAGGCATTTGATAAAATAAAAACCCCAATACTGATTAAAAACTCTCTGCAAAAGAGGAATAGAGGGCATATTCCTCAACATAATAAAGGGCATATGTGAAAAACACACAGCCAACAATATTCTCAATGGAGAGAGACTGAAACCATTCCCCTTGTGAGCAGGAAGCAGACAAGGATGCCCTCTATCACCACTTCTATTTAACATTTTATTGGAAATCCTAGCCAGAGCAATAAGACTAGAAAGGGAAATCAAAGGCATTGAGATTGGTAAGGAACAAGTCAAACTATGCATTTATACTGATGATATGATCCTATACCTAGAAAACCCAAACATGCAGTTTAAAAAAAAAAAAAAAAAAACTATTGGAACTAATTGGGAGATTTAGCATTGTGGCAGCATACAAGATTAATATGCAAAATCAGTTGGATTCCTCAACACCATCAAAGAGATTAATGAAAAAGAAATTAGTAAATCAATAGTATTTATAATAACTACCAAAAATATAAAATACTTGGGAATAAATCTTACCAGGGACACAAAAGACCTCTACAAAGAAAACTATAAAAAACTACTTCAAGAAACCATAAGAGACCTACATAAATGAAAAAACATACCATGCTCATGGATAGGAAGACTGAACATTGTGAAAATGTAAATTCTACCCAAAGCAATCTATACATTCAAAGAAATCCCAATCCAGATCCCATCAACATTCTCTAAGGATATAGAAAAACCAATCACTAACTTTATATGGAAAGGAAAGAGACCTTGGATAAGCAAAGCACTATTGAAGAAGAAGAGCCAAGTAGAAGGTCTCACACTGTTGGATCTCTAAACCTACTATTCATCCACAGTAGTCAAAATTACCTGGTATTGGTTTAATGACAGACACATAGACCAATGAAATAGAATTAAGAACCCAGAAATAGATCTATCGACCTATGGTCAGCTGATCTTTGACAAAGTGTCAAAATCCATTAATTGGGGAAGAGATTGTTCGTTCAACAAATGGTGCCGGCAGAACTGGATATCCATTTGCACATAAATAAAAGAAGATCTGTAGCTCACACCACACACAAAAAATTACCTCCAGAGGGATCATAGACTTAAATGTGAAACCTAAAACTATGAAGTTCCTCAAGGGAAACTAGGGGCAAATTTAGGGACACTAATGTATGGCATTAGGAGCTCTGGTAGCATAGTGCCTAAGGCACTTGACAGCTCACCAGAAGGCTGGCGGTTCAAACCCACCAGCCACTCCTCGGAAGGAAGTTTGGGCAATCCTACTTCTGTAGTGATACTGCCTCGGAAACCCAAGGAGGGGTCGCTATGAGTCGGGGCCGACTCGACGGCAAACAACAACAACAACAACAATGTATGGCATAAATGGATTATCAAGCATAACACAAAAAGCACAAGATAAACTAGATGGATGGGGTCTTCTAAAAATTAAATTTTTATGTGTTTACAAAGACTTCTCCAAAAGAGTCAAAAGAGAAACTACAGACTGGGAAAAAATATCTGGTAATAACATATCTGACAAGGGACTTTTCTCTGGAATTTATAGAAAACTCCAACACCTCTACAGCAAAAAGACAAACAATCCAATTAAAAAATGGGGAGAAGACATGAACAGACACTTCACCAAAGAGGATGTTCAGGTGGCCAACAGACATATGAAGAAATGCTCACAATCATTAGCCATTAGAGAGATGCAAATCAAAATAACAGTGAGAAACCATCTTGCTCCAGCACTAGTAGCAAAGTTCAACAAGATAGAAATTAAGAACTGGTGAGGAGTTGGAGAGATTGAGACTCTCCTACACTGTTAGTGAGACTGTCAAATGATACAACCACCGTGGAAGGCATTATGGTGATTCCTTAAAAGGTTGAAATACTATTTGACCCAGCATTCCATTACTAGGTATATATCCTAAAGAAGTGAGATCTATGACAAGAACAGATATACATACACCCATGTTCATTGCAGCACTATTTACAATAGCTTAAAGATGGAAACAACCTAGTTTTC
This sequence comes from Orycteropus afer afer, assembly GCF_000298275.1. NCBI lineage: Eukaryota > Metazoa > Chordata > Mammalia > Tubulidentata > Orycteropodidae > Orycteropus > Orycteropus afer. The sequence goes on from NW_006922176.1 coordinate 1,054,242, forward strand.
CATCAACAGAAGAATGGATAAATAAACTATGGTACATACCACACAATGGAATACTTTGAAACCCAAAAGTAAAATCTGCAAAGCACCACATAATGCGGATGGACTTGGAGGGTATTATGCTGAATGAAATAAGTCAATCATAGAAGGACAAATATTGTATTAGTCTGTTATTATAAAAAGTCAAGGAAAGGTTTATATATGGAAGGGAAATTTCTTTGTTGGTGGGGGAGGGAACACTGCTAGATAGGTAGAGATAAATATTGATTTCAGTGAAAAGAAGAGCAATATACCAAATGTGAGTGATCAACATGATGGCATTGAGGAAGAGAAAGACATAAAGAGGTGCATGGGAGGTACAAACAACAAAGACGAACCCTTTTGCACATACAGTACTGTGTTGCCAGTGAAGGCAAACTTTGATCTATGGGTGAATAAATTGATGGTCAGACTGAGCTATTACATAAGTCTCTACATTGGAGAGTGTGCCCAAGACCATGTATAGGGTGGGCAGACAAGGTTTCTACAAGTGCATTTGTATGCTCTGTAAGAATTAGGAGCTCTGGTAGCGTAGTGCCTAAGGCACTTGACTGCTCACCGGAAGTCTGGCAGTTCAAACCCACCAGCCACTACTTGGAAGGAAGGTTGGGCAATCTACTTCCATAGTGATACTGCCTCGGCAACCCAAGGAGGGGCCCCTATGAGTTGGGTCTGACTTGAAGGCACATAACAACAACAACAACAAAGAATTCCCAGGTATATAGTAGAGATGACTATGGGCAAGGTTGTAGTCACTTCTTGGCCACAGCATACATGCTGAACATTTATGTTAGGTAGATAACACTCCTTGCAGATGTCAATCATGGGCAGCTTGGGAGGCAAGAAGGCAATGAAGGGAAGGACACAGGGAAGAGGTTACAATGAGGAGGAAGTGAGAGGAGAGCTCAAGGTTGCATGGTGGGAAATTGTAGTCAACACCATGAGACAAAGTGTATGTGAGCTGCTGTATAGAAAGTGAATTTGCTCTGTAAACTTTCACCTAGATCACAATTAAGAAAAAGAGAGAGAGAGAGATTCTGAACATCCTCTGAATGTTAAGTAACTAAAGCAAATGGAAGAAATCATGAAGTAAAAAAGTTGAACAGCCAGTTTCAAATGGTTTATCAAGAAGACAAGTATTATAAAGAAATGTGCAGAAAACTGTAGTTAGGAAACTAAAAGAGAAAAAACACATTCAGCATTTCTCAAGCTGGAAAAAAGAAAGAAAAACTTAAAGCCTTGAGTTGCAATATTGAAGGCTTCTATGGATGAAATATTAAATGACAGAGTAAGCATCAAAAACAGATGGAAGGAATACACAGAGTCACTGCATCAAAAGGAACTGACAAATGTTGTTTGTCAACAATGTTGACAAACATTCAGCCATTTCAGTAGGTAACCTATGATCAAGAACAGTTACTGAAGGAAAAAGTCCAATCTGTACTGAAGTCACTTGAAAAACAAGGCTCTAGGAATTGTCAGGAGCTCTGGTGGCATAGTGCCTAAGACATTTGACTACTTCTATAGTGATACCACCTCAGAAAGCCAAGGAGGGGTCACTATGAGTCAGATTTGACTCCACAGTAGTGAGGCCTAAGCCAAATGACTTGCTAGTTACAGAGGTAAGCCCTATTCATTGTATGAGTGGACTACACAAACACTGTGAATACCAGAAGGAAAAATATTTGGGGGTTTTATTGCAGGTTTGCTACTAGAAACCCTATTCCCTTGCTTGTTTATCCAAAAATCAAACTAGCTGCCATAGAGACCGTTCTGTCTCATAGCAACCCTTCCTTGGGTTGCCGAGGACGTATCTCTACAGAAGTAGATTGTGCAATCTTCCTTCCAAGGAGTGGCTGGTGGGTTTGAACCACCTGCCTTCTGGTTAGCAGTCAAATGCCTTAGGCACTACACTACCAGAACTCCTTACTTGTTTATAACCAGTCAGATGGTAGATGTAAGAGTCACATATAAAAATATGCTGTTGACTGCAAAAAGGGTGTGGGGGCAAATTCTTCTAAACTTCTCTAACTTCACAAGGGAAAGAGAGAAGAACTAATATGAACACCAACACCAACAGACCAAAGCTGAGGAGGAGGAGGTCAGGCATGCCACCACTGTCCAATCTCTTTACCAATTCTGACACCAATTGTCCCTCCCACATCACTCAGTACTTCTCTGCTGGATTCGATAATTTGTTCCAATGACCACTAGGAACTCACAGATAATACTCATGATTGTGAGATTTACACAACAAGTTACAGTTCAAGTTCAGGAACACTCAGGATATAATTATTCCATCAGGACAGCCTCCCCTAGGCCAAGCCTTCAGGCATGCCCCTCTTTCACCCTTGACTGCTCAGCCTGGTCTCTTCCCTGCTCTTGAAAGTGTTATAAAGCTCTAGATGCACCCCACTTCTCCAGAAAGCCTCCTGCCCAAAGACACACAGCTTTCTGCTACTCAATTTTGTGCCTCTTGGTTGTGCTGCCAAACTCTCTCTGCTGACTCTCTGCCTAGTCTTTGCCAGTCTCTCTTCCAAGGACATCCAGGGCAGGGAACTTGGGCCCAAGTTTTTGCTCTACTCCAACTCCAGCCTTTCCTCATGATGGTAGTGAAATTCTGAATCTTAACTCAATATTTATTTTTTATAATTTTTCCACCTTTGGGAAGGCTCATTTTAAGCCCAGTAAAATGACAAAAATGAACAATATCCTCATTAGGATTCCATACACATTATTTCCATAGTCTCACCCCTACAAGCATGACATGTGCCTTATTTACATTACTAACAAGTTTTGTAGACCACAAGCATTTACATTTATTTAGTTCCAGCCAGTCATCTGGTGGAGGCCACAAACACCATGGCTAGAAAAGCCATACCAAGTAATTCACTGCACCACATGACATTAAATAGAAATACATGCTGTACAATTGCATTTAGTAGTATAGTTTATCTTTGATCCTTAAAATGGAAAAATAGTTATTTAATTATTTAACTTTCAAAAATTCCCATTGCCATTGGTTAGACGTCTACTCACTCATAGTGACCACTCCCCCCTTGGGTTTCCAAAGTTATATAACTTTATAGAAATAGACTGTGTCATCTTCCTCCCACAAAGCAACTGATGGGTTTGAATTACTGACGTTCTGATTATCAGCCAAATGCCTTAGCCACTATGTTCCCAGAATTCCTTAATTAGTTACTGGCAAGATAAAACATAGAAGGCTCTGTTTATGATCACAAGTAGGGAAAAGAATCCTGTGTAGAAATTGACTCTCAAGAAGACAGCTCAAAAATTTCTCCAAACAATCTAAAAGAAGCATATAAATCTTGTCTTTTCATTTGAGATAGTAAGAAGAAGAAGAGGGAAAGAATTGATGTTAATATTTTTAACATAATTGCCTCAAAATGTAAGAATATGTTCAGGAAAATTATGATTTTCTCCAAATAACAGATTGGACAAAGTGTTAAAGCATTTGGGGAAACCAAAAAAAAAAAAATTCCTCAATTTATTAAATTATACACTGATATATTTTTTTAAGGAGCTCTGGTAGCATAACGCCTAAGACACTGGACTGCTAACTAGAAGGCTGGTGGTTCAAATCCACCAGCCACTCCTCAGAAGGAAGGTTGGGCAATCCTATTTCTGTAGTGATATTGCCTCGGAAACCCAAGGAGAGGTTGCTATGAGTCGGGGCCAACTTGACAGCAGATAACAACAACAACAACAATTTTTTCTTAATGATAATGCTTGTATACCTTGTTTCTGTTTTTATATTTATGCTTATAATTAGGCAATGTCAATGTAGTAAATTCTATTTTGAGAAACTACTCACTAAGTTCATTCATGTATGGGCCTAAAAATCATTTAAATCATGATTATGATCAATTTTGCAAAATATTTCCTATGAGTATTAGTTAATATTTATTTTTATAATCTTCAAATAATTTCCTACACCATGTTTACTTACAATCCTTTGATTATAAACTTTATCCATTCCTTTTACCCACATCTTATTAAAAAAACAAATATTCTAGGACTCTGTATGCTTGAAAATGTCCTTCAATCATTTAAAATTTTTCCATCCAGACTTCAAATTAATTGTAAAGTTTTCAGTAGTAATACAGTTACAAAATGACTCATAAGTTTACATAAATAACTATGAGAAGTCTCTAAGATACTGGCTCTATCTGTATTACAGTCTAATACTTTCCTGATCATCCAAACATGAATTAAAAATAGACATCAACATGTGCCAAACAAGACAAATCTTCATTGATGCTTCTCTGAGGCACATTACTTCCAACATACTTATTGCAAAAACCCATCATATGTAAGTTAAGTACTTATTATTTGAAACAGGATGTTCATGGTTACTTCATAAATATTAAGATTTCTAGGGTGAATGATTCAGAAACAGTTGCAGTAGTACATCAACAGGGAACTACCAGAAGTTGTCCCTTGATTCAGAAGAGAGCATTGAAAAAGGGATATCATTGCTAATGTCAGATGGATCTTGGCTGAAAGCAAAGATTACCAGAAAAATGTTAATCTGTTATTTATTGACTGTGAAAAAGCATTCTATTTGTGGATCATGAGAAATTATAGATAACATTGTGAAGAATGTGAAGTACAGAACCTTTCATTGTGCTCAGGAGGAACTTGTACATATATATAGACTAAGAAGGAACATTTGAAGAGAACAAGGAGACCCTGCAGGGTTTCAAATTAGGAAAGGTGTGCATCAGGGTTGAATTCTTTCACCATAACTATTCAATTTCTAAACTGAACAAATAATCCCAGAAACTGGACTACATAAAGAAGAACAAGGCATCAGGTTTAGAGGAAGACTATGCAGATGACACTATCTTACTTGCTGAAAGTGAGGAGGATTTAGGAATAAAGATCAAAGACTCCAGCCTTTAGTATGGATTACACTTCAACATAAAGAAAATAAAAATCTTCACAATAGGGCCAATAAGCAACATCACGATAAATGGAGAGAAGATTTCAGTTGTCATGGATTTCATAGTATTTGGATCCACAATGAACACCCATCAAAGCAGAAGTCAATAAGTCAGATGATGTATCACAATGGGAAAATCCACTGTTAAAAAACAAAACAAACAAACAAAAAAAACTTTTAAAGTGTTAAAGAGTAAAGATTTCATTTTGAAGACTAAGGTGAGCCTGACCCAAATCATGGTGTTTTCCATAGCTTTATGAGTATATGAAAGCTGGACAATGAGTAAGGAAGACTGAGAAGAATGATGCATTTGAATTGTGGTGTTTGCAAAGAATACTGACAATCCTATGGACTGTCAAAAGAATGAATAAATCTGTCTTGGAATAAGTACAGCTGGAATGCTCCTTACACGTGAGAATGACAAGACTTATTTTCACATAATTTGGTCATGTTGTCTGAAGAGGACAGTTCCTGGAGAAGGATGTTATGCTTGGTAGAGTAGAGAGTCAGTGAAAAAGAAGAACACCCTCAACAAAATGGGATTGACATAGTGGCTGTAATGATGGGCTCAAGCATAGCAAAGATTGTACAGATGATGCAAGACTGGGCAGTGTTTTATTCTGCTGTGCATAGGGTCCTATGAGTCAAAAACAACTTTGAGGCACCTAACAACAACAGGATAAATAATAATGTATTAGAGTTCAGAAAGTAAATTTTGCTTCTGTAAATTTTAAATTGCTTTGTTACACACATTGAATACCTTGAAATCTAATAAACATCCTCCAACATCATTGTTAAACCCTAAAATATTGTTATTGTTGTTAGTTGTAGTCAGGGTGACCTTACATATAACAGAATAGGAACTTGTGCCAACTTCATGATCATTTGGACTTTAGAATCCACTGTTGCACCTATTGTGTAATACCTTTCAACCTAACGGATTCATCACCCAGCCATACATGAGAAAATATTCTTATGTAATCTAAAAGGTTTTCATTGGCTAATTTTCATATGTAGATCACCAGGACTTTCTTCTTAGTCTCTCTTAGTCTAGAAGTTCTTCTGAAACCTTTCTCAAATTAGTAGCCATGCCAATATTTGAAACACCAGTGACAAGGATTCCGCATCATAACAACATGCACGTCACCACATTAAGACAAACTGACAGGTGGTGAGGAAAGTTATTATTGTTGTTGTTG
>NW_006922176.1:1064670-1065236 GCF_000298275.1 Orycteropus afer afer
CTTTTTAAGCTGTCAAGGATATAGTATAATAATGATTAGATAATTTCAGATAAATTTCAATCAATCAACATTTCCCATAACTTCTCAAACTCCTCCTCAGATTACTCAGTTATTTATTATAAGGCTGAAAACATCAAATATGTTCAAATCTGTTGGACAGCTTTGCTAGCATCACCATTTTACTTTATTGCAGGAAGTTAAAGTGAAATTATTTTGTTGCAATTTCAAAGAAAGAATATACTCAATTCTTGACCTGAAAATAAAGAAAATTTATTATGTTAAAATTATTCAGTATTACATATTATTTCAACAAATTTCTTAACCTACAATATGTGAAAAGCAAACTTATTTATCTGTCTATACTGTATCACTATGTGGTAGAGGAAAATAGGAGTAAACATAGAAAACATATAATATATTAAAATTTTATGTGTGAATATTTGCAGTTTTATGTATAAAAGATTCAGGCAACTACATAATCCTACTTATCCTATTGGGCTATTTTGAGGATAAAAAGAAATAATGCATATAAAACACTGATCATAATGCCAGAAACCCCAGTGCAT
>NW_006922176.1:1066046-1066546 GCF_000298275.1 Orycteropus afer afer
GTCCAGCTTCTCGGATTATTTGCTCAGCATATAGATTGAATAAGTGTGGAGAAAGAATACAACCCTGATGCACTCCCTTCTTGATTTTAAACCAGCTGGAAGCTATAGCACCTGAGTTTTGAGTGCAGAAGGATCACACTTGGGGTGCAGGTTTCAGTGGCACTTCCAGACTAAGTCAGACTGGGAAGAAGGACCTGACAACCTACTTTTAAAATAAATAAATAAATAATCAGTGAAAGTCTTATTAATAACAGTGGAACATTGTTGCACTGGTGTCAGAAGATGAGTCCCTCAGATTGGAAGACACTCAAAATACACCTGAGGAAGAGCTGTGTCCTCAAAATAGAGTCAGCCTTATTGATATGGATGGACTACAGCTTTTAGGATCTTCATTTGCTGATGTGGCAACAACTCAAAATAAGAATAAACAGCTACAAATATTTGTTAATTATCTGGACATGGAATATATGAACTATGAATCTTGGAAAATTCAAAGTCAT
>NW_006922176.1:1066874-1067381 GCF_000298275.1 Orycteropus afer afer
CTTATTTATTCATTGCAAATACCTTTTTCAACACCATAATTATACAAGTTGAGCTCATCATATAGAACACATAGGAATCAGATTGATGCTATCTATGGAAAAAGATAAAGGAACAATTCAGTGCCATCAGTCAGAACAAGGCCAGGGCTGACTGAGGAACATAACATCAACTGCCAATATCAATTGTAAGTTGAAGCCATAGAAAAATAAACAAGTCCATGAAAGCCAAAATATGACCTTCGGTATATCCCATTTGATTTTGTACATCATGAAAAGAGTATATTGATACATAGAACACTAATGTCTAATGATCAGACTTGTTGTGGGATGACATAAAGGACATCATCCACAAATAAAGAAAAAGTCATTAAAATACAGGAAAGAAAGAAAGACTAAAAGTAATGTCAAAAGAGATTCTGTGAGTTGCTCTTGAATGTAATATAGCTAAAGAAAATAGAAGAAATGATGAAGTAAAATAGCTGAATTTTTGTCTAAAAGACAAAGTAA
>NW_006922176.1:1068846-1069467 GCF_000298275.1 Orycteropus afer afer
AACCCTACAAGAAACACTAAAGAGAGTCTTCCAATAGAAAACACACAACAGAGAAAAACAAATTAAAATTAAGACATTTTACATTATCACTTAGAAACCAAACCATAAATAAACATTCAAAATAATGTCATAAAATGAAGTACACAGAGAAATAAAGAAGTCAATCTGCAGATGACACCAGCAACAAAGCAAATGTTGTTGCTGTTGTTAGGTGCTGTTGAGTTGTCTCTGACTCATAGTGGCCTTATGCACAGTAGAATGAAACACTACCCGGTCCACTCCAGATCCATGATCCTTGCTATACTTGAACCCATCAGTGTAGCCAGTGTGTCAATCCATCTTGTTGAGACCTTCCCCTCTTTCGTTGACACTTCACATTACCAAGAAAGGCATCCATCTCCAAGGAATGGTCCCTTCTGACAACATGACCAAAGTAGGTGAGACAAAGTCTGGTCATTCTTGCTTCCAATGAGCAGTCTGGCTGGACTTCCTCCAGGACAGATTTGTTAGTTCCTTTCACAGTCCATGGTACTTTCAGGATTCTTCACCAGCACCACAACCCAAAAGCATCAACTCTTCCTCGGTCTTCCTTATTCATTGTCCTGCTCTCACATGCATATG
>NW_006922176.1:1071442-1073077 GCF_000298275.1 Orycteropus afer afer
CTTGCATATCAGCACTTTTTATGGTCTTTTTCACAATCAGCTCCTGGCCTTGTTATGGCTGAAGATATTGAGCTTTTCCATCTCCTCTTGCCACCAAACCAAAAACACCAAACACACAACCATCAAGCCAGACTCAGTACTCATAGCAACCCCTCCTTGGGTTTCCAAGGAGGTATCTCTATGGAAGTAGATTGCCCAATCTTCCTTCCAAGGAGTAGCTGGTGGGTTTCAAGCACCAATCTTCTGGTTAGTGGTCAAATGACTCAGTCACTACACCACCTTGTATACTCCACCTGGTGAAATCCATGTGTATAGCCACTCTTCGCATTGTTGAAAAAAGGTATTTACAATGAATAAGTCATTGGTCTTGAAAAATTCTATCATGAGATCTGCAGCATTATTTCAGTCATCAAATCAAAATTTTCCAACTACTGATGATTCCTCTTTGTTTCCAACTTTTGCATTCCAGTCACCAGTGATAATTAACATATCTTGATTGCATGACTGGTAAATTTTAGAATGCAGAATTTGATAAAAATCCTAAATTTCCTCATATTTGGCTTTGGTGGTTGGTGCATAAATTTGAATAACACTATTAACTGTTTGGTCTTCCTTGTAGGTGTATGGATATTATCCTAACACTGACAGCATTGTACTTCAGGATAGATCTTGAAACAACCTTTGTGATGATGAATACCATGCCATTCCTCTTCGAATTGTCATTCCCAGCATAGTAGTTCCGATTGTTGTTTGATTCAAAATGGCCAAAACTGGTCCATTTCAGCTCACTAATGCCTAGGATATCAAACTTTATGCATTCCATTTCATTTTGACAACTTCCAATTTTCCTGGATTCATAATTTTGTGCATTCCATGTTCCAATTACTAATGGATACTTGCAGCTGTTTCTCCTCAATTTAAGTCATACCTCATCAGCAGATGGAAGTTCCAAAACCTTTACTTTATTCATATAATTAAGGGTAATTCTATTCTGATGAGGCAGCTCTTTCCCTGTCATATTTTGAGTGCCTTCCAACTGAACAGGCTTGTCTTTCTGCAGTATATCAGAGAATGTTTTTGGGTTATTCATAAAGTTGTCCAAAAATGTATGAGACAGTGTTTCTCTATTATTCATAAGGTTTTTCCTGGTCAATTATTTGAGAAATGGATGACCTCTTCCATCTTCCTAGCCTGTCTCTAAGGTGCATTGAAACCTGTGCACAGTGTGCAACCCTGCTAGTGTTTGAAACACCAGTGGCACAGCCTCAAGCTTTATAGCAATGTGCAAGCCACCACAGTATGACAAACTGACAGAAAAGTTCATCTCTCTTAGCTGTTCAAAACTTCTTCTCCTTCCCCTTACCTGGTTCATGAGGCTTTGTCATTCCTGACATTCCCACCTTTTCCTCCTTCTAGAGTAGGGCCTGTCTCCCTGTCCTTACCTTGATCCTAAGGCTTTTGTTACCTCAGGCATTCCCTCCCTTTCCTGTCTCTGGGGTGGGGCCTGTCTCTCTCTCCTTACCTGGATCCTGTGGCAAATATAGGCAATACAAGTTTTAATTATAAAACTTCCAAATGGAGATGAAGATAAGACAATGTCTTTGTCTTGGAGAGGAAGACAAGACAAAACAAACT
>NW_006922176.1:1073542-1074957 GCF_000298275.1 Orycteropus afer afer
ACACCAAAAAAAAAAAAAAAAAAACACACTAGAAGGACAGCAATAAATTCACATCTATTACCAATTACACTCAATGTGAATGGACTAAATGCACCAATCAAGAGAAAGAGAGTAGCAGGTTAGATAAGAAGAGGACCCACTGACATACTGAGTATAAGAGACCCAGCTTAGACACAAAGATAAAAAACAAATTAAAAATTAAGGGGTGGGAAAAATAAGCTACTTGTAATCAAAATTTTCATTTTTGTTGATGTATTTCCTCTATTTTATTTTCTAATAAAATAGACCTCAAGGTGACAAACAGCATAAGGGACAAAGAAGGACATTATATGATGCTAAAAATGTCATTTGACAAAGAAGACATTAAAATCTATACACCCAATCAAAGTGCTCCAATTATGTGAAGCAAATATTAACTGAATTGAAAGGAAAAATAGACAGCTCTACAATAGTAGCAGGAGACTTTAACACACCACTTTCAAGGAGGGATAGAACTAGAAAAAAAATTCAACAAAGGTACAGAAAAACTCAACAACACAACTTGAACTCATCAACCAACTTGAACTCATCAACATATACAGAGCACTCCACCCAACAACAACACAATACAAATTCTTCTCCAGTGCACATGGATCATTCTCCAGAATAGACCATATGTTGGGGTACAAAACAAGCCTCAATGAATTAAAAAAACATTGAAATACTACAAAGCATCTTCTCAGTTCATAATGCTATAAAATTAGAAATTAATAATAGGAAGATCAAGGAAAAATATTAAATATGTGGGAATTGAATAATACACTGCTCAAAAACTACTGGGTAACTGCTGAAATAAAGTATGAAATAAAAATTCTTAGAAACAATTGATAATGAAGATACAACTTACCCAAACTTTGGGACACAACAAAAGCAGTACTGAGAGGTCAATTTATAGCAATAAATAAATACATTAAAAAAGAGGAAAGAAACAAAATAAATACTCAAACTCAACAACTCCAATAATTAGAAAAAGAGCAACAAAAGAAACCTACAGTATCCAGACATAAGGAAATAATAAGGATAAGAGCAGAAATAAACAAGAAAGAAAAGAAACAAACAAAAAAATAGAGAAAATCAACAATCCAAGAAAATGGCTCTTTCAAAAGATTAACAAAATTGACAAACCACAGGCAAATTTAACAAAGGAAAAGATAGAGAAGATACATATAATACAAATAATAAACAAAAAGGGCAGCATAACAACAAAACCAACTGAAATAAAAAAGAAAGATAATAACAGAATATTAGGGAAAAATGCTCTAACAGATTCAAGAAACTTTAAGAGATGGACAAGTTTCTAGAAACATAAGACATATGTAAACTATCTTAGTCAGAGATAGAATACTTGAACAGACCCATAACAAAAAAGAAATTGA
>NW_006922176.1:1087932-1089379 GCF_000298275.1 Orycteropus afer afer
CTTTTTTTTGGTATTTTCACGCAAATTCTTCTGCTAGTTGGGGTTTAGTCCAAATCTGCATCCTTTCCTTCAAGGCTCAGTGGTCCAAGATTATCTTCTGTATCTGTGTTAGTTGGTTTCCCTTTTCTTTGTTGAAGAGGGTCTGTGCAATCCTTCTGCCTAGTCCGCCATCTTGCCCCGCCCTAAATATTTCATACTACTTTGTTCCATAATCAACACCAGTGGAAGCAGCAATCAAGATATCAGACAACATATTGCATGGGGAAAATCTGCTTCAAAAGAGACCTCTTTCAATTGCTGAAGAGCAAAATGTCTCCTTGAAGACAAAGGTGAAGCTAACAGAAGCCATAGCATTTTCAATCTCCTCATAGGCATGAGAGAGCTGGACAATGAAGAAAGAAGACCAAAGAAGAGTTGATTCTTTTGAGTTGTGGTGCTGGTGAAGAATACTGAAAGTACTATAGACTGCCCAAAGAACTAACAAACCTGTCCTGGAGGAACTGTAGTGGGAATGCTCCTTGGAAGTGAGAATGGCCACATTGGTCTGACCTACTTTGGTCATGTTGTCAGAAGGTACCATTCTCTGGAGGAATGATGCTTGGTAAAGTGGAGGATTAATGAAAAAGGGGAAGACCTTCAATGAGATAGATTGACACCATAATGCACTAGTGGAGTTAGGTATGGCAAGGATTGTGAGGCTGGCACAGGACCGGGTAGTGTTTCAACAGCACCTAACAACAACTGACATGTCCCCTCCTCACAATCATTACTCTGCTTAAAGCCATTCTTGTAGCCACTCTGTCATTTCATCTCATTGAGAATCTTCTTCTTTTGCACATCCCACTTATGCTGTCCTTCCCCAGTGACTGGTTAGTTCCTTTTGAGTACATATTCAAAGTACATGAGAAGTTTCACCATTTTCACTCCTAGGGAGTATTATGCTGTATTTCTTTCAAGACAGATTTGCTAATTCCTCTGGCAGTCAACAGTATATTCAGTATTTTTCTCCAACACCACTATTCAATGCCATCAATTCTTATTCAATATTGCTTTTTCTTTGTCCAGCTTTCGCATATACCTAAAAACAACAACAACAAACACCCTCTGCCATCAAGTTGATTCTGACTCATAGCAACCACCATTGGGTTTCTGAGGTGATATGTCTTTATGGAAGAAGATTGCCCAGTCTTTCTTCCATGGAGTGCCTGGTGGGTTTGAACCACCAAACTTCTGGTTAGCAGTCAAATGCCCTAGGCACTATTCAGTGATTAAAAATGTGTGGCTTGAGGCAGATGTATTTAATTGCTCAAAGTGACAACTTTGCTTTGTAACATTTTCAAGATATCATTTGAAACAAATTTCCCCAGTGTGATACATCATTTGTATTCTTGACTGCTGCTTCCATGGATATTGATTTGGTGCCCAGATAAAAGGCAATTCTTGAAAA
>NW_006922176.1:1090317-1102901 GCF_000298275.1 Orycteropus afer afer
AGAATCCTTCCATATTGCAACTTCAGGCTTGAATTTTTTCTTCAATTCTTTCAGCTTGAGAAAAACCTATTGTGTCTTACTTTGGGGCTTTCTATCTCCAGGTCTTTGCACATTTCTTTGCAACATTATGTCTTCTTGAGACTCCCTTTGAAATATTCTCTTTTCTCTTATTACACCATCATTTTTTCTATGTACTTTAGCTACTTTACATTCAAGAGCAAGTTTTAGACTTCCTTCTGAAATCAAATCTCTCCTTTAATTTTTAATTTTCTTTTAATTTTTTCATGTATGATGAGCTTGATATTATCCCACAGCTTGTCTTGTCTTCAGTCATCAGTATTATTTCTGTCAAATATAATCTTGAGATTGTCTCAAAATACAGTTGGAATATATTCAAAGTCATACTCTTTAACTTGATTTAATTTTCTTCAGCTTCAAACCACATTGCATATGAGTAATTGATGGTTGGTTCCACAGTTTTCCCCTAGCTTTGTTCTGAATGATAATATTGAGCTTTTCCATCATCTCTTACCACAGATGTAGTTGATTTGATTCCTGTGTATTCTACCTGGTGAGGTCAACATGTATAGTCACTATTTATGTTGTTTAAAAAAGATATTTGCAATGAATAAGTAGTAGGTCTTGAAAAATTTTATCATGCAATCTCCAGTGCTGTTTCCATCACAAGGCCGTATTTTACAACTACTGATCCTTCTTCCTTGTTTCCAACTTTCACATCCCAATCACCAGTAATTATCAGCTCATCTTGATTGTATGCTTGGTCAATTTCAGACTGCAAAAATTGATAAAAATATTCAATTTCTGCTTTATTGGCAATACTGTTTGGTGCATAAATTTGAATAATAGTTGTATCTACTGCTTTTGCTCATGTTGTTGTTGTTGTTATTTGCTGTGGAGTCAGACCTGACTCATAGCAACCCATCCTTGTCTGAAGCAGTATCATTACAGAAATAGAATGCCCAACCTTCCTTCTGAGGTGTGGCTGGTGGGTTTGAACCACCAGCCTTGGGTGTGGCAGATGACTGCCTTCTTAGGCTTGAAGCCATCCCCTAGGGCCACTGTTTATCTTAATTTTATAATTTCTGGCATAGTAAACCATATTATTAGCAGACTAAAAATGACAAATTCCAATTCATTTCAGCTCACTAATATCTAGAGGAGCTCTGGTAGCATAGTGCCTAGGGCACTTGACTGCGAACCAGGAGGCTGGAGGTTCAAACCCACCAGCCACTCCTTGGAAGGAAGGTTGGGCAATCTACTTCCACAGTGATACTGCCTTGGAAAGCCAAGGAGGGGTTGCTATGAGTTGGGTCCAACTCGACAGCACATAACATTAGCAACAACAATATCTAGGATATCTAGATATTCATTTTCATTTTTGACAACTTCTTGTTTCCCCTAATTCATACTTCATACATTCCACATGCCAATTATTAATGGATGTTTTCAGCTCTTTCTTTTCATTTGGAGTTGTCCCACATCAGTAAATGAAGATCCTGAAAGCTTTACTTCATCCGCATCATTAAGTTCAATTTTACTTTGAGAAGGCAGCTCTTCCCCATCACAGCAGCACAGCAAGAGACAAGCCATAGCAATACTGCAAACTGACAGACTAGTGGTGGTACACACAGCTCAGAAAGAGTAATTGTTTCTGATCATGGCACAAAGGATGGGAGGTAGCTGTTGACTGCAAACAAGAACAATATGGAAAGTCAGTGGATGATAGAAGCTGTAAAGAGCAATAATGAACTCATAAGCTTTGACACGAGAGCTCTGGTAGCATAGTGCCTAAGGCACTTGACTGCTAACCAGAAGGCTGGCAGTTCAAACCCACCAGCCACTCCTCAGAAGGAAGATGGGGTAATCTACTTCTGTAGTGATACTGCCTCAGAAACCCAAGGAGTGGTCACTATGAGTTGGATCCCACTCAACGGTACATAACAACAACAAGCTTTGACACAAATAAATTCTTGCTTTCTTGTTGTATTAAGACATTTTGTTTGCTTCTCTTACTACCCGAATACTCAGAATTTGAAAAATTATTGACTGTATTGCCTAATAAGCAATAAGAAGAGTGGACAAATATAAATTCATTACTCTTTATAAGGAAAGGGTCAGCATGAAACCAACACTCAACTTAAAATAGTTCAAGTCCTCACTATTTCTCTTCTCTAATGTCATTTCCAGTTCCTGCAATTGGCACTCTCTCAACTCTAGCCACCTGGGCTTTGGAAATAGATACTGGTAATAAGTACATAGGTTCACATCATGCCCTTTGCTTCAGGGCAGATGACATTAAACCTGGGTGTTTTTCTAACCCCTTCAGGATACAGCTGCAAATTTGTGGTCACTCAACTCCCTAACTTCTAACCTATTGAGTCAAACCTACTTCTTTGTCATAACCAAACACCTTGACAGAATAAGTTGTTGGGCCTGGAGGCTCAGGACTATAGCCTCGGGAGACATTAAGGTCAGTTGATACGATGTACTCCACAAATGTTCTACATCTTACTTTTCTGAGTAGCATCTGGAGTATTAAAAGGTTGTGAGTGACTGTGGTAGATAATGTTACATGTCAAATTGACTGAGCTGGAATTCTGAGTGGGTTGGCAATTGTGATGTAGTTATTCCCCATGATGAGATTGCATGTGGTACAATCACCTACATGGTAAAATCTACTGTGAGCAGCAGTTGATTCTGACTCATAGCAATCACCATTGGGTTTCTGAGGAGATCAGTTGAAGGGGAGTTGCTTTCAGGTTTTGCCCTGCTTTCAATATATATAGAAAGGCTTTGGGAAAGGCCTCTGGCTTTTTGCTAATTTCAGATCCTGCATTTGGCCCCTCATCCTCTCTACTTCCTGGACTTGAACCAATGGTCTGTCTCATTGCCTACTGATCATGGGATTATTGCCTTCACAGTCTGTGAGGCAACAATCTGCCATTTTACCTACCTATCTTGGTTTGTCAGCCTCTTCAGCCAGTATCCTACTATAATGTCTGACAATTTTGAGTTTGTCAGCCACTGCAGCTGTGTGAGTGAGGAAAAGCCTCAACCTCCAATTTTGATCCATGGACTTAAGACTTACCAGTCTCTACAACTGCATGAGCCACTTTCTTGAGATAAATTTCTCTCTCGCTCGCTCTCTGTATATACATATCATACACAAACTCTAATAGTTTTGCTTATCTAGAGAACCCAGTTTAAGAGAGTAGCCATCTAAGGTGTAACTATTGGTCTCACCACATCTGAAACAAAGAAGAATGAAGAAAATTAAAGATGCAAGGAAACAATTGGTTCAGAAGACTAATGGACCATGTGAACCCCAGCATCCACAATGCTGAGACCAGAATAAGTAGATGGTTCCTGGCCGCCATCGCTGACTCTGAAAGGATAAGAATAATAAGTGCCAGATAGAGTGGGGGAAATGTGAAACAAAAACTCAAAATCATAAATAAAAGAAAGTCATGGCTTACTGGTCTGATGAAGAATAGTGTAATCCCTAAGACTATGGCTATTTTCAAGCTAAGACATACTTTTCAAGCTAGAAACTGAACTTAACTTCTGTGACTCAACTTTAAGACAAATGATAAGCCTATAGGGTAAACAGTACTACCCAGAGGGTATGCACAATCATGAGGCCAATCAAGTATATGATATTAAGAGGAAAGCATTTGCCCAGGGACAGAGTTAGGAAGGTGGAAGTGGATAGGAAGAAAGCATGAAGGTAAGGTGTGGACACAGTGAGGAAGTGGGAAGAATGTTGTTATAGTGTGGGAACTGCAGTAAATGTCATAAGTAGAATGTGCTTGGATTATTAAATGGAAAATCAACTCGCTCTGTGAACTGTTACCCAAATAACAATAAAAATATAAAATAAAATTAAAAAAGAAAAATTCTATGGGGCAGTTTTACTCTGTCCTATAAGGTTGCTATGAGTCCAAATTGACTCAAAGGCAATGGGTTAACATGTTAGAAGAGGAATATTGTGGAGAGTCACATGAAGGTTCTGGCTTCTCATTAGCTATGTTAATAAGAATATTCTCACTACTGTTTCTTGATGAATAATAGCAGAGTTGTTGTCATAGTTAAGTGCCTTCATGTTGGCTCCAACTCATGTACAACAAAACAAAACACTGCC
This sequence comes from Orycteropus afer afer, assembly GCF_000298275.1. Lineage (NCBI taxonomy): Eukaryota > Metazoa > Chordata > Mammalia > Tubulidentata > Orycteropodidae > Orycteropus > Orycteropus afer. The sequence continues at coordinate 1,094,480 of NW_006922176.1, forward strand.
AGGTCTTGCACCATCCTCATAATCATTGCTATGCTTGAGTAAATCGTTGTAACCACTGTGTCAATCTATCTCATTGAGGTTTTTCCTTTTTCACCATAAGTCTACTTTTTTGTTGTTGTTGTACTAAGCATAATATCCTTCTCCAGGGACTGGTCCCTTCTGACAACATGACCAAAGTGCATGACATGAAGTCTGACCATTCATACCTCTAAGGAGCATTTTTGCTGTACTTATTGCAAGACAGATTTACTCATTCTTCTGGCAGTCCATGGTATTTTAAATAATCTTTGCCAAAACCACACTTCAAATATATTAATTCTTCCTCAATCATCCTTATCCATTGTCCAAGTTCTGCATGCATATGATGCTACTGAAAATATCATGGCTTGGTTCAGGTGCTCCTTACTCTTCAAAGTGAAATATCTCTATTTAATACTTTAAAGAGGTCATTTACAGCAGATTTGTCCAGTGCAATACATAGTCTGATTTCTTGACTACTGCTTCCATGAGCATTGTTTGTGGACCAAGTAAACTGAAATCCTTGACAACTTCAAACTTACCTTTAATTATCATGATGTTGCATATTGGTCCAGTTGTGAGAATTGTTGTTTTTGTTCTGTTGAGATGGAATCCATACTGAAGGCTGTAGTATCTGATCTTCATCAGTAAGTGTTGCAAATCCTCTGCATTTTCATTAAGCAACTTTGTGTCATCTGCATATTGCAGGTTGTTAATGAGTCTGCCTCCAATCCTGATGCTGTATTCTTTTTCATATATCCAGCTTTTCATATTATTTGCTCAGGATGCAGATTGAATAAATATGGTGAAATGTTACAGCCCTGTTTCACACCCTTCCTGATTTTAAACCATGTAATATTCTCTTCTTCTGTTTGAACGACTGCCTCTTGGTCTGTGTGCAAGCTCCACATGAACACAGTTACATGTTCTGGAGTTCTTATTCTTTGCAATGTTATGATCCACAGAGTTGAATAGGAGCTCTGATGATGTAGTGCCTAAGACATTTGACTGCTAACCAGAAGGCTTCTGATTCAAACCCACCAGCCACTCCTCATAAAGCAGATTGGGCAATCTACTTCAGTAGAGATACTACCTCAAGGAGGGGTTGCTATGAGTCAACCAGGGATGTTCATAGAACACTATACTTAAGATGTTAAAGCAATATAATCTGTTCTGCTTCCTCTAAGAATGTATAAAACCCCCAAGACAACTTCATTTCCAATCTAACAGGAAGAAAAGCTGAATGATATACCAAATTCTAACTATTATTTTTAGCTTATAGAGAGCTGAAGTCCACTGGCAACCAAATGAACTAAATTAAAAAGAGTGCTAAGACATTCCAAGGGAAGAATGGACAAATGATGTGCATACTTTTTCCGGACCATGGAACAATAGGAAGCCACCATGGAAATGAGTAAATAGAAATCAACTAAATTGTAATACATTCTACAAGCCAAATATGGGCTAATGTTTCCCTTTGGAATAACTGGAATTCTCAGGCATAAGGCAAGTTATTATCCATTTCCAAGTTATTTTAAGGACATCCATCAAGTGCTCAAGATTGGGGTGTGTATGGGGAGGGATTTGGTAAGATGGCGGAATAAGCAGACAAAATACATAGACCCTCTTCAACAAAGAAAAGAGGAACCAATTAATACAGATACAGAAGATAATCCTGGAGCCCAGGGCTTTGAAAGTAAGGATTCAGAAGTGGACTAAACTTTAACTACTAGAAGAATGTGCATGGAAACACCAAAAAAGGAGACATACAGAGCTGCAGTGATCCTGATGGCATAGGCAGCTTGGGTATTGTCATGTGGTGCAAAGACATAAGAATTAACCTAAAAATCAGCTCTGCTAGCCAGGAGCTGCACAGAGGACTGCACTGGTGGCTGGTGGATAAAAGGGGAAGCAGCAAAGAGGGAGATGAGCTGAGCTGTGGATTTTTGCCTGTTTGGAGGACAGAGTCAGGCTCTAGGGGATGTGTGAAAGCCTCTCGACCTAGGTCTTCAGCTCTGCCTCTTGATCCTGGCCCACTGAAACTAGATGCATCTCTTCACTCTGGCAGCTACTGGCTTTTGAGACTAGCAAGCCCAAGATTGACAAATAAAATGGCACAGTCCCGATGTTACCAAGCCACACAGCAGGTCATTAATTCAAGTCCATTGAAAGTACCAAGGTCAGCAGAGCATGGCAGGCTGCTGAACAATGACACAGCTACATACAGGGTCCAAGAATACCATAAGCTAGAGACCATTCCCAAAGCTGTTTCTCATATACGTGAAAAGTGAGAGGTGCATGGGAGGTAAAGACAACAAAGATGAACCCTTTTTGACATACAGTACTGCGTTGTCAGTGAAAGCAAACATTGATATATAGGTGGAGAGCTGAATGCACAGGGTGAAATATTAGGTATTTCTATGAGGGAGAGTGTGCCTAACTAAGACCATGTATAGGGTTGGCATACAATATTTCTACAAGTGTATTTGTATGTTCTGTAAGAATTCCAATGTACACAGAAGAAGTAACAAGGGGCAATGTTGTAGTCCCTTGTTAGACACAGCCAACTACCCAGAGGGAGCGAGTAGTTGAACGTGTGGACTCAAGACCATAGTTGCAGGGGACATCAAGCTAAATTGGCATACTACCCAAAACATTGTTCCATATTCTACTTTGCTGAGTAGCAACTGGCATCTTAAAAGCTTCCAAGCAGCTGTCTAGGGGCAATGATGGGTCTCTCCTTATCCAGAGCAAAGAAAAATGAAGAAAACCAACGGCACATGGAAACAACTAGTCCAAGAGACCAAGAGATCCAGGATACATCATGTGATCCTGAGCCTATATGAGTGTGAGACCAGAAGAACTAGATGGTGCCCAGCTACCACTGTCAACCACTCAGAGGGGGATTGATGTAGGAGATCCTGGACAGAATGGGAGACTAATATGGAACAAAACTCAAAGTCATTAAAAAAAAAAAAAGGACCATGTTTGCTGGTCTGATACAGCATGATGGAACCACTGATACTATGACTCTAGCTGCTCTTCAGGTCTGGAACTGAACCCACTCCTGTGGCTTCCAGCCAAACAAAAGACAGGTATATGAGCTGAACATTTATATTAAGAGAGATCAATCATGGGAGAATAGAAAGGCTGAGTATACACAGGGAGACAGCTGTGGGACACAGGAGTGCATGGGAGGGAAGGACACAGGAAAGAAGTAACTATTGGGAGGAAGTGGGAAGGGACCTGTTGCATTGTGGGAAATTGTAGTCAATGTCATGAGACAAAGTGTATGTGAACTGTCATATGGAAAGTTAATTTTTTCTGTAAACTTTCACCCAAGTCAAAATAAAAATTAAAAAAAAAAAAAATGGTGGCAGGGCTGAAGCTGCACAGGTGGCATATGATTGGTGGCCACTGGAGGACAGGCTTGGAACCCTGATGCTTTCCCCAGACCATTGTTTCACACAAAGGTCATTCAACACTCCATGTCCAGGACCTGGTCAATGATCCATTGCTTCTGCAGGAGAAGTAGGAAAAAAAACAAACAAACTCTATGACCCTGAAGGAGGGCAGGAAACCATTGTTATATAAATAATCATCCATAAGATACAAAGTTTTTCTCACTTTCAACATCCCTTTTTTCTTTGTCTGTGTCTGTTTCTAAACTGGGCCATATGACCAAGATTATTGAATTTAACTGACATTGTGGTTTGAGATATACTTATATACCCATGCAAGTGTATATAAATGTGTGTGTGTGTACATATGTATGTATGTATGTATGTATGTAGAATCAAACACTTAGAGCTGGCATGAAACCTTTTCAGTGAATACTGGTTTTCTTTTTTGAGATTAAAAAAAAAATGAGGAAATGAGAAGTTAAATTATTTCTCTGAAAAGCAACTTTTAGTAAGTGGCAAGATATTTCCCCCTTTTTGACTTTTTTCTGTTCATAGAATTCCTTGATATTTGAGGGGAGTGATATTAGCAAAATGGCAGAATAAGCATCTCCAAGTTCCCATCTCCCTACAGAAATATTGAAAAACAAGCAAGAATTTTTACAGTAAACTTTATTAGAAGTTTGGAAATAGTCAAAAGTTTACAGAAAGCAAACAATTGCTTAATTAAGGAAAAAAAAGTTAAAAAATTATAGGGACACTTTGTGACATTTTAGTTTGTGATTAAAGATTTTAACCACTGCTCCATTAAGTCTTCTTAACATTTTTCAGAGTTGCCTCTATATATAATATGTATACCCTGTTATCATAAACAACAACAAAAATAATAATAATGCATAAAAGGAAAAAAAGTTCATGTGGTCAATTCAAACAACAACAAAAAAAAATTCAGAAAATGTCTATAAGGAAGCATAAACATTAGCTTACTAAAAATTCTAAGACACAGAAACAACAGAAGACAGACATAGAGCAATCTTTCACAGACAGCCAGATACTGTGAGAGAGACATTCAATAGATATGCCAAATCAGGACCATAAGTATTGGGGTACACCGGACTCAATTGGCACAACAAAATGCATAAAAATCTTATTCCACAACTTACATTGGTGAGTAGTTACTAGTGTCTAAAAATCTTTTAAGTGGATATCTAAGATGCTGCTAATGATCTGCTATCATCAGAAGCAAAGAAAACTGCAAAAAACTGAGGGCATTTGGAAATAATTGGCCCTAGGACATGATGGACTGACCAGAAGAAGTAGATGATGCCTGGCTACCAATGCCAACTAGTTGGGAAGGGATCAAAACTGGAGATCGTAGATAGAGTGAGAGGAAAAATGTGGAACAAAATCCAAAAACACAATAATGACTAAAATTAACTGGTCAGATGGAGTCTGGTAGGGCCCCTGAGACTATGGCCCTTGGATATACTTTGGTCCTGGGATAAAACCCACTCTCAGTGATGGGCTCTCATCCCAATAGTAAATAAGGCATACATACAGGCCACTCAACACAGGGCAAGGCAGACATATATTCTACAGAGGTATGTCCCTTGGTGCATTCAACCATGGGACACTAGAGGGGTTACATTCACACAAAGGAAAAGCAGGACATACAGGAGTGCATAACTAACAAGGGCGTGGGGTGGGTGGAGGTTACTGGGAAGGGAGAGGAGGAGAACGGGTTATGTTTGGAGATAGCAACTGGGGAGTGAAACCAAATGTACACAAAATTTTGAGTGTAAAACAAATTCTGCTCTATAAATTTGCATGTAAAGCACACATACACAAAAGTAAAACAATTGCCAAAATATGCTCAAAGAGCTAAAACAAACCATGAATAAAGAAGTAATTAAATTCTTAAAATGATGTATAAACAAAATAAAAATATAAATACAGATATAGAAATTATAAAAAGCAATCAAACAGAAATTATGGAGCTGAAAATGCAGTAAGTTAAGTGAAAAACTTATGGGGGAGGTTCAACAGAATATGTGTTTAGGCTGAAAAAAAGAATTTGCAAGCCCAAAGAAAGGACAATTAACATTTTTGATTTCTTGGAGCACAAAGAAAAAGAACAAAGAGAAATAAACAGAGAATAAGGATGGGATATCACCAAGTTGACCAACATGCATTATTACAGTTAAGATATTTAGAGAGATAAAAAGGAGTAAATAGTACATTTGAAGAAATAATGGTTGAACTTTTGCAAAACTACTGAAAGATATGAATCTACACATGGAAAAGCTCAGTGAACTCAAGTAAGATAATCTCAGAGATTCAATACAAGAAATGTTACAGTAAAACTGTTAAAAGGTAACGAGAGAAACTTGAAAGCAACAAGACAGAAGTGAATTATCGTACAAGGAATCTTCAATAAGATTAAAAGCTAATTTCTCCCCCAAAATCAGGGAGTTCATTAAGGTAGTGGAATGACATTTTTAAAGTGCTAAAAAACAAAGAAAACAAAACAAAAAAAAACTGTTAAATAATAATTTTATATTTGATGATACTGTCCTTTAAAATAAGGGTAAAATGAGGCATTCCCAGATAAACAACAGGGGATGCAGTTTGTTACCAATAGACCTATTCTATAAGAAATGCAAAAAGAATATAGACAGTCCCCAGGTTACAAATGTCTGATTTAGGCACAACCGCTAGTCATGATGGGGAGCTCTGGTAGTGTAGTGCCTAAGGCACTTGATTGCTAACCAGAAGGCTGGCAGTTCAAACCTACCAGCCACTCCTCAGAAGGAAGATGGGGCAATCTACTTCTGTAGTGATACTGCCTCAGAAACCTAAGGAGGGGTCGCTATGAGTCGGGGCTGACTCGATGGCATATAACAACAACAACAACAACATGCATAGACAATATGTCATCTGATTTCTTTATTTTTTTCATTTTTAATTTTTTGACATATAGTTTATGTACAATGAAATACACAAAACTAAAGTGACATGGGTCAATGAATGCTTTTTTTTTTTGGGGGGGGGCAGTGTTCCCTCTCCTCTCCTCTCATGCCTGGTAACAAACAAAGAAAAGTTTCCTTCCATATAGAAACCTTTCCTTCACTTTTTATGATAATGAACTAATACTATATTTGGCCTTCTGTGATTAACTTATTACATTCAGTATAATATCCTCCAAGTTCATCCATGTTATGCAGTGTTTTGCTGATTATTCTTTATTGTTCTTTAGTATTGCATAGTATGCCATTGTCTGTATGTACCATAGTCTGGTTATCCATTCTTCCATTATTGGGCACCTACTATGTTTCCATCTTTTGGCTATTGTACGTAGTGCTGCAATGAACACGGGTGTGCATATATCTGCCCTTGTCCTGGCTCTCACTTCTTTAAGATATATACCTAGTAATGGGATTGCTGGGTCAAAGGGTCTTTCTAATTCCAGCTTTTTAAGGAATCATCATACTGCTGTCTACAGTGGTGGTATCATTTGACAGTCCCACCAGCAGTGTATGAGAGTCCAATCTCTCCACATCTTCACCAACATTTGCTATTTTCTGTCTTGTTGAACTTTTTCATTAGTACTGGGGTAAGATAATATCTCATTGTTGTTTTGATTTGCATCTCTCTGATGGCTAATGATTGTGAGCATTTCTTCATGTATTTTCTGGATGCCTGAACATCTTTTTTGGCAAAGTGTCTATTTGTGTCTTCTGCCTATTTTTTAATTAGATCGTTAATCTTTTTGTTGTTGAGGTATTGGACTTTTCTATGAATAATAGAGATAAGTCCTTTGTCTGACATGTAATTTTAGCAACTGTGAATTTGTTGCTGTCATTTTTGTTATGTGCTTTTTCATGGTGTTGATTTCTTTGCTCCATATAATTTTCTGTGCCAAGATTGTTTTGTTTAAGAATCATGTTATCACTTCCATCATTGCTATTGTTAATATTTGTTAAATATTTGTGCTGTTTCTCTTTTTTATTTTGATGTGGAGGTTTATCATTTTTCTTTTAGGTTACCCTGTGATTATAATTTTCTGTTTATTATTACTGTTTAGAACAGTCCATTCTATCTTGCAATTGTCTTGAGTTCCCTACCATTTAGAAGTTCTGAAACTACACAAATTTTCCCTCTTTTTGGTTTGTAGTTGTTCTCATATGTCAATTGATGTCTCTAGTTCCCTGCTTACAATCTTGTATGCTTATTTAATTGGGATCCTTCAATAACTGTGTTGGTTTCTGGGTTATGTCATCATGTGTGCTAATGGTCGGTTGTGATTTTCTGTTGTTGGTTCTCTATCCAAAAGACTCCCTTTAGCATCTCTTGTAAGTTTGACCTCATTTTAGCAAAATTCCTTAATTTCTGCTTATCTAGAAATGTCCTAATTTCACCATCATATTTGAAGGACAGTTTTGCTGAGTATATAATTCTTGGTTGGGATTTCTTCTTTTTTCTTTCTAAGTTTTATATATACCATCCCATTGACTTCTTGCCTGCATGGTTTCTGTTGAGAAATCTAAGCTTATTCTTATTGGTTGTCCCTTGTAGGTAACTTTTTGTTTTCCCTGTGCTGCTTTCAGGATTCTTTCTTTGTCTTTGATTTTGGCGAGTTTGATAATGATATGTCTTGGTGATTTTCTACTAGGGTGTATCATGTTTGAGGTGCATTGCACTTCTTGAATGGATATATTAATATTTTTTTATCATAACAGGGAAATTCTCTTCCAATAAATCTTTGACAATTTTCTGTGTGTGGTTTTATCTGTCTCTTCTTGTTCTGGAATTCCAATTACGTGTAGGTTATTTCTTTTGATGGTATCCCAAATGAACCAGAGGCTTTCTTCATTTTGTTTTGATCTTTTTTCTGATTGATCCCCTTCCAAACAAATATTGAGTTATTTGTCTTCATTCTCACTAATTCTGTCTTCCTTTGATTCAATTCTGCTCTTTTTTTTTCCATTCAATGCATTAAATAT
>NW_006922176.1:1103511-1106937 GCF_000298275.1 Orycteropus afer afer
GGCCACTGCTTGTAATCATTCCAAATAGCTACACCCTTGGTTACATAAGTATCCAATATGGCCACTGCTTGTAAAAGATCTAATGGTTGTGCCTTCCAGATAGCCAGAAATCCACAGCTCAGGTTGTCTCCATCCATGCTGTTTTCCTTCCTAGTCATAAGCCACCATTGCTGTTGTCCCTTGCAGCCCTTAGCAACCAGCGCTGATCTTTAGGCCAATTCTCATGTCCCAACCATGACTTGGAAACATTAAGCTGTTGGTCCTATCAGAGTAGCTGGCAGTCCACAGCTCTGACTGTCTCCATACTCATTGTTTTTATTTTATTTTTTTCCACTAGTTGGTGCCTAATACACTTCTTCATACTTCCTTTCAAAGCTCAGGGTTCCAAGATTATCTTCTGTATCTCTGTCAATTGGTTTCTCTTTTCTTTGTTGAGGAGGGCCTTTGTAGCTTGTCTGTCTATTCTACCATTTTCTGTCTTTTGATTTCTTGACTTCTGTTTCATGGGTGTTGATTGTTGAACCAAGTAATATGAAATCATTGACAAGTTCATTTTTCTCTCCATTTATTGTGATGCTGCTTATTGGTCCAGTTGTGATGATTTTAATTTTCTTTATGTTTCAGTGTAATCCATAATGCAAACTATACCTTTAAATCTTCATCAGTAAGTGCTTCACGTCATCTTCACTTTCAGCAAGCAATTTTGGGTGTCTGCACATCACAGGTTGTAATGAGTCTTCCTCCAATCTTGATGTAACAATTTTCTTCATATAGTACAGCTTTTTGGATTATTTTCTGAGCATATAGATTGAATAAGTATGGTGAGAGGATACAACCCTGACACACTTCTTCCCTGTTTTTAAACCATGCAATATCCTCTTGTCCTGTTTGAAGGACAGCCTCCTGGTCTTTCTTTCCTCATGAACACAATTATGTGTTCTGGAATTTGCATTCTTCTCAATGTTATCTATAATTTTTTTTATGATCCACACAATCAACTGAGTGGTTTAAAATCAAGAAGGGTGTGCATCAAGGCTGTATCCTTTCACTATACTTATTAAATCTGTGCACTGAGAAAATAATCCAATAAGCAATAAGCTGGAAGTTATGAAGAAGAATGTGTCATCAGAATTAGAAGAAGACTCATTAACAACCTGCCTTATACAGACAACACCATCCTTCTTGCTGAAAGTGAAGAAGACTTGGAGAACTTACTGATGGAGATTAAACACTACAGCTTCCAATGGATTACACTTCAACATAAAGAAAAGAATAATCTTCACAGCTGGAGCAATGAGCAGTATAGTGATAAATGGAGAAATGATTGCCAATGTTAAAGATTTCATTTTTCTTGGATGCACAATCCATGGGGAAGCAGAACTCAAGAAATTAGACATTTTATTGAACTAGGTACCTGTGCTGCCAAACACTTTAAAGTGTAAAAGAGCAAAGATATCACTTTGAAGACTAAGGTGTGCCCAACCAAAGCTGTGGTATTTTCAGTTGCCTCATATGTATGTGAAAACTGGACAATGAATAAAGAAGACCAAAGAAGAGTTGATGATTTAAAATTGTGGTGTTGGTGAAGAATAGTGAAACTACCATGAACTGTCAGAAGAACTGTCTGCTGTCCTGAAAGAAGAGGAGTCAGAATGCTCATTGGAAGCAAGAAAAGTTAGGGTTCATCTCATCTATTTCGATCATGTTGTCAGAAAGGACCATTCCCTGGAGGAAGATGTCATGGTTAGTAAAGAAGAGAGTCAGCAGTATAGATCCTCAACAAGATGGATTTCACAGTGACTGCAACCATGAGCTCAGGTATAGCAAGGATTATGAGGATAGCACAAGATCAGGCAGTGTTTCATTCTGTTGTATATAGGATTTCTATGAGTTGGGGCTGACTAGATAACCTAATAACATACAAGTAGACCTCACTGAATAGAATACACAGGAATCAAATTAATTACATATGAGGAAAAAGATAATGGAGAAGCACAATATCATCAATCAGAATAATAATAAAAAAACATCAATTGTGCATATGTAAATTCACATCAAAGCTAAAGAAAATGAAAACAAGTCCTCAAAGCCAAAGTACAACCTTGAGAATATCCCAACTGAATTTAGAGATGATCTCAAGAAGAGATTTGGCACACTGATTACTACTGACTAAAGAGCAGATATTGTGGGTTGACATCAAGAACATCATTCCTGAAGTAAGCAAAAGGTCATTAAAAAGACAAGAAAAAAAGAAAAGAAAAAAATGTATGTCAGGAGGAACCATGAAACTTGTTAGTGAAAAAAGAGTAGCTAAGATGAATGGAAGAAATGATGAAATAGAGTTGAATAGAAGATATTAAAAAGTGGCTTAAGAAGACAAAGTAATGAAATGTACACAAACCAGGATTAGAAAATCCAAACAGAAAAAAGGCATTCAGTATTTCTAAATCTCAAAAACGGAAGAAAACTTTCAAGCTTGAGTAATAATATTGAAGGAATTGAAGAACATGATATTGAGGGACAAAGAAGGAAAGAAGGAATACAAAACTCATGGTACCAAAAAGAATAGTGGCACATGATCAAAAATTGATGGTATTGTTGGAAGAAGACCAAGTTGCCCTGAAGCCATTGGTGAGAAACTAGGCTCCTTTCATGTACAGAATACCAATTGAAATGTTTCAGTAATAAAACACACTTGCGTCTATGCCAAGAAATGTGGAAGGCAATTACATACTTAACCAGCAAAAAAAACAGATTGAAAATTGTGCCAATTTGAAAGACAGGTAATCCAAAAGAATGTGAGAATTACTTTATATATGTATACACACACACACACACACACACACACATATAAATCATTAATACTACATGAAATATAAAATATAAAATCAGCTTAAGATAATTAAAAAAACCTTTGCAATAGAAAATTGACAGGGAATTGACAGATATTCAAGCTGAATTCAGAGGAGTCCATTGGATGAGGGATATCATTTCTTATCATTTCTGACGTTAGATGGTTCTTTACTGAAAGAAGACAATACCAAAATGATGTTTACCTGTGTTTTATTAACAGTGTAAAGGAATTCTAACGTGTGGATCATAACAAATTATGTATAACATTGAAGAGCATGAGAATTTAAGAACATTCATTTCATTGTGCTCATGTGGAATCTGCACCTAGACTAAAAGGCAGTCATTTGAACAGAACAAGGGGACAGAGTGGTTTAACAGAAGGAAATGTGTTGGTCAAGGTTGTGTCCTGTCACCATACTTACTCAAACTGAATACTGAAAATATAATCTGAGAAGATGGATTGTATGAAGAACATTGCATCCAGATTAGAGAAATAGTCATTAACAACCTGTGATATGCAGAGGAAATAAACTTGCTTGCTGAATGTGAAGAGGACTTGAAGAACTTATTGAT
>NW_006922176.1:1107642-1110727 GCF_000298275.1 Orycteropus afer afer
AGGACATGGAATGAGGGATGTCATTGTTGATGTCAGATGGATATTGGCTGAAAGCAAAGAATACCAGAAAGCTGTTTACCTATGTTTTATTGCCTCTGCAAAGACATTAGACTGTGGGGATCATTGAAAAAAAAATATGGATAATATTTAAAAAAACAGAAATTCCAGAACAGTTAATTATGCACCTGAGGAACCTGTATACAGACAAAGAGGCAGTCTTTAAAATAGAACAAGGGGATACTGCATGTTTTGAAACCAAGAAATGTTTGTGTCAGTCTTGTATCCTTCCACCATACTTCTTCAATCTGTATGCTAACCAAATAATCTGAGAATCTGTACTATAAGAAGAAAAATGCAGCATCATCGTTGGTGGAAGTCTCACTAACAACCTGCGATATGCAGATGACACAACCTTCCTTGTCGAGAGTGAAGTATATTTGAAAAACACATTGATGAAGATAAAAAAAAATTACAGACTTTAATATGGATTACAGCTCTACCTAAAGTCAATAAAAATCTTCACAACTTGGCCACTTAGTAACATCATGATAAATGGAGAAAAAATTGAAGTTTTCAAGGATTTAATTTTACTTGGATCCACAATCAATGCCCATGAAACAACAGCTAAGAAATCAAAAGTGCTATTGCATTGGGCAAATTTTGTGTGAAGAAGAGGAAAGCCTCAACATTATGGATTGACAGTGGCTTTTACAATGGGTTCAAGCGTAGCAATGACCATGAGAAGGACCAGCTAGTATTTTGTTCTGTTGTAGACAGTTTCCCTGAGTCAGGATGGACTTGAGGGCACCTAATAAGAACAACAATTGGGCAAATGTGCTGCAAAAGTTCTTTTTAAAATCTTAAAAAGGAAAAATGTCATTTTAAAGACTAAGGTGCACCTTACAAAGCCATGACATTTTCCATTGACTCATATTTATGTGAAAGCTATGATAAAGGATAATGCATAAGGAACACAAAAGAAGAATCAATGCATTTGAATTATTGTTTGGGTGAAGAATATTGCATATACCATAGATTGCCAGAAAACAGAAGAAATCTGTCTTGAAATAAGTACAATGAGAATGTTCCTTACAAGTGCAGATGGTGAAACTTTGCTTCTCATACTTCAGTCATATTATCATGAGTCATTCTACCTGGAGCTGATATCATGCTTGGTAAACTAGAGGGTCAGCGAAGAAGAGCCACAACATTTTGGATTGACTCAGTGGCTGCAATAATGGGCTTAACTGAAGCAATGACTGTGAGGATGGAGTAGGACCAGCCAGTGTTTCATTCTGTTGTACGTGAGGTCACTAAGTAGTAACTGAATTGATGACACCAACAATAACAACAATGATTGGGCAAATCCACTGCAAAGGACTTCTTTAAAATATTAAAACATAAATATGTCACTTTGGGAACTAATGCGAGCTTGACTCAAACTGTGGTATATTCAATCCCTTCATATGCATGAGAAAGATGGACAAGGAATATCACCAAAGAATTGATACATTTGAATTATGGTGTTGGCAAAAATATTGAACACACTTCTGGACTACCAGAAGAAGGAAGAAATCTGTCTTGGAAGAGGTACAGCCCGAATGCTCCTTAGAAACAAATAAACAAGATTTTTTCACATTTATGTTGGATATGTTAGTAGGAAGGACCAGTCTCTAGAGAAGTACATCATTCTTGGTAAAGTGGAAGGTCAGAAAAAAAAAGATAGACCCTCAATGTGATGGATTGTCACAGTGATCTCAACAATAGAGTGAAACATAACAACGAATGAGATAAGATGATTCTGGATAAGACAGTGTTATGTTCTGTCCTACATAGGGTCACCAGGAGTCAGAACTGACTGGGTGGCACCTAGCAAAAAAAAAAAAAAAAAAAACTTCTTTATTCTGCAAGTACTTTTCAAGTCTTGCCTTGAGACTTTGTTGTTTGTTTTTTTTTTTTTTAGGAGCTTTAAAGTGAAACATAAAACCTATGTGACAGTAGAACTGCCCCATAGGATTTTCTAGGTTGTGTTCTTTATGAGACCAGATTCCCAGGTGCAAAAAGGGCATCGGGTAGGCATCTTCTGAGCTCCTTTCACTTCACAAAATGAAAAGGGGCATATCAATAACAACAACCCAAAGATGTTCCTATGAAGCAAGACATCATGCCACCTTCCACAACACTCACTTTTTTTTTTTTTTTTTTTACCAGTTCTGATACCAATTGTCCCTTCCACAACACTCACTACTTCTCTGTTGGGTTTGGCAGTTCATTGCAAGACAATATTCATGATTACGATATTTATTAGGGAAGCAACAGTTTACAATTCAGGTTAGGAATGCTCAGGATATAATTCCTCCATCAGGATAGCCTCTCATCCACCATTCCCAAAGACACATCTCTCTTCAGCCCTCAGCCTCTCTGTCTGGCTTCTGCCCTACTTGGGCTGTGTTACAAAGCTCTCTTAGCTCTGCTCATATATGCAACTCTATGTGCCCCACTACAGCAGCAAGACTTGTGTCTAAAGACATTCAGCTTTCTCTCTCCATTGTCCAGCAAGTTCACTTCTCTCTCTTGCTCCAGTCTCTTGGTTTTGCTGCCGCAATCTCTACTCTGGTCTTCTCTGCTGTCATCTCTACCAGATATTTCTGCCAAGGAGGTCCAGTGCAGGGATCTCAGGTACAAGAACACACTCCACTCCTTCAGCTCTTCTCTCTTAATAGTACTGAGATTCCCACTCTTCCCTTGGGGGGAGGGCTCATTTTAAGCCTCTGGAATGACAAAACTGACCAATCCCCAAATTAGAGTTCCATGTACCTTATTCCCATGGTCCCAGCACCACAAGGGTGCCATGTATCTTATTTACATTATAAGTAATCTATCCAATTTCCTTGGTGGGCCACAAACACCTTGCATTTATATAGTTACACCTAGTAATTCACAGTGTCACAAAGACCATGGATTGAAAAGCCAAACCAAGTAATTTACTACATCTCACAAGGTCTTTCTCTTGTGGAGCTGCTGAGTAAGTTTTAAATGCCAACATTTCAGTTTGCAGCTGAGCATTTATCCATTGTGTGACCAA
>NW_006922176.1:1111097-1113882 GCF_000298275.1 Orycteropus afer afer
CTTACATACATGGAGTTATCATAAGTCAGAATTGATTAAAGTCAATGACAACAACACTTACCCACATAGCTTCTATTCCTCGCTCTCATAATACTTTTTCAGCTTGCTCCATCTCTTCCTTTCTTCAATTACTCCTGTCCAGTACTCAGCCCTCAAAACTCTTTGTTACTCAAAACTCTTCCTTCACTTTGCAGAAAACTCAACTTAGTCACAACCTCTATTTTAGTTGAACTTTAGATAAATTTAAAACAAAAGTTACAAAATTTTTGAAATTTCCTTTTTAACCATCCCACTTTCTGACAATCACTTCCTATACTTCATGCTGAATTAATCTACCATTGAACTCACAAATACCTGAGACTTCAGTGAAACTGCTAACCCATTAAAACTATAATCTGATATCCCTCTTTAACTAGTTGATATTCAATTCTCCATTTAATAACTTCATTGCATTAAATTCATTTCCTAAAGAAAAATGAGTGACATTGCTTATTGACTGACTGACAATTAATGTCTAAATTTTGGTATGCTTATTATTTTATAACATTATTTTGAGGTTGGTATCGGTTTATTTTTTCTACCCTTTAGAGTTAATACATAATAGATTTATGTACCTGATCTTTCAAAATATTCAAGAACATAAATTTCCTTTTTTCTTTTATCATTGGTTTTATTTTGTGCTATTTTCATATTGATATTTTTACATAATTTAAAATTTGTTCTGAAACATGCTGTAAACAAATAACATTTACAAGATAACTTTGTAAGTTTTCAAAAATTAATTTTTATTTTCTTCATTATTATCTGGTATATTTTTATTTTGTACAAAAATATGGTTTATATTTCTTAGAATATGTTGAGGATATCTTTGTTGTTTAAGACATAATGACATTTTGTATTTGTATCTGTTCATGAGATGATATTTTCTCCTGCATTTTTTAAAATGACATTTATATTTAATAGAAAATAAGAATATACTGTTCAAGCAGTGTATTATCTAAAATTCTTCTGTTTTTAACATCCACTTTTATATTTCAAGCCTCTACCAATATTTTAAAATATTAATATTTTACCATGATTTTTAATGCATATTTTTTCTCAGATCTAAATATATAAAACTCTCCTTTAAATATTTAAGAGGCTTTATATTGTCATAATTTAAATGCATATGTAAATATTTTAATAATGTAAAATCACTCCTATAGGTGGTCACACATTAATTCATATAAATTTTTATCTTAAAAAATATATAGAGAGACTTCCGGTAAGATGGAGGAATAGGCAGACAGACAACACAGATCCTATTCAACAATGAAAATAGAAACCAGTTGACAGAGATACAGAAGATAGTCATGGAGCCCTGAGCTTTGAAAGGAACTATACAGAAGAGGATCAGAAGAGGATTAGGCACCAATTAGTGGAAAAACCTGAACAAAAACAGTGAGTACAGAGATGGACAGAGGTGCGAACTGTCAGCTACTCTGACAGGACCAACAGCCTGAACATTTCTGAGAGGTGTTGGGTCCTGAGAATTGACCTAAAGATCAACCCAAATCACCAAGAGTTGCAGGGATGACTGCACTGGATGTCTAGAATTAGGAAGGGAAATAGCAAGAAGGGAGACAACCTGAGATGTTGACTTTCTGCTGTCCGGAAGGCACAGCTATTTTGATTGTTCACATGTTGCAGCCATTTTGGATATTTAAAGTGACTGAGGGTGCAGCCGTTTTGAATGTTTACAAGCAGCAACCATTTTGGATTTTAAAGTAATAGCATTCTCATTCAGATTCCAGGGACCTAAAAATAGGCTGTTTGCCAAGGTGAGCAGGGACATACGAGAGGCTGACAACAGGAAAGGACATAGGTCGTGAGTGAATAAGTGCTGTCAACTAGCAAAGAGTACCCTGCTTGCATAGATAACAAACAAAACAAAGAAAATGAAAATCATGGGCAAGTCACTTCAGCACACAATTACCAATTAAATATAAACACAAAAACATCACAATGCCTCAGAGACAACAGAGCATCACAGTCCACACAAAAAAAGAAGATAAAGCAAGAGAAACAAGGGACCAGGATACAGACCCAAAACACAGCCCTGAGGAAGATGCAGCATTGGAACTCCCTGATAAGGAATTCAAAAGAATCATATTTAGGTATCTTCAAAGGATTGAGAGACAGATCAAGGAAAACACAGAGAAAACCTTAGAACAATTTCAAAAGACAATACAAGAACAAAATGACAAAATAAATGAAAAATTAGAAATGATACAAAATCTACACACAGAAATCCAGAAGATTAACACTAAATTTTCAGAAATAGGTAAGACTGAACAGGCAAAGAAACAGAATTGAATCAATGGAAGACAGAATTAGGGAGATTGAAGGCAAATAACTGAACACTTCTTTGGAAAGGGATGAACAGAAAAAAGATTAAAACAAAATGAAGAAAGCCTAATGTCCATGTGAAATACCATCAAAAGGAATAACCTATGTGTAATTGGAATTCCAGAACAGGAAGTGAAAAATAGAACCACAGAGAAAATTGTCGAAGATTTGTTGGAAGAGAATTTTCCTTGTATGATGAAAGATGAGAATATATCCATTCAGGAAGTCCAATGAACCACAAACAATATGTTGTTGTTTGTGTTGTGTGCCATCGAGTTGGACCCGACTCATAACGACCCCTACTTGGGTTTCTGAGGTGGTATCACTACGGAAGTAGATTGCCCAACCTTCCTTCTGAGGAGTGGCTGGTGGGTTTGAACTGCCAGCCTTCTGGTTA
>NW_006922176.1:1116357-1118443 GCF_000298275.1 Orycteropus afer afer
CTTTTCGAGGAGTTTGAATTGCCAGCCTTCTGGTTAGCAATCAAATGCATCTATCTATCTATATTTGAAAGAGTTGTATGATCCTCACAAATCATATGTTCTTGTTCTTAGCAGACATCAAATTAACATCCGACTCATGGTGACTCTCTACACAAAGGAAGGAAACACTGCCCCGTTCTGTGCAATTCACATGATTGCTTGGTGATCAGACTACTGTGATTCATCAAGTTCTTGGCTGATTTTTCAAAGTAGACCACCAGACCATACTAGGCCATCCTAATCCAGAATCTCCACTGAAAACTGTTCAGCATCACAGTAACAGAAAAGCTTCATTGACATATGGGTTGCAAATACTTATAAGATTGGCTGGAAATAGAATATGGGACTTTCATATGAAGTAGAGAATTATACTAGTAATCCACCAACTAAATCACACACAGGTCCAACAAATACCTTTTTTGTAGAAGCACAGGACTAATAATTAAAATATCAAAACTTTTTCCTTCTGAGCTGTTTGCCATGACTGGCTGAATAGATACTTCTCAGAAAAATCATTTTAATATTTTATTGCATATTTGTTTCAATAAATACTCATAAGGGTGTTGAATGCTTTTCTAGTGTTTGTTATTGGCTAAGCATTTTTTTATGTGTGTACATATATTTATTTATTTAATCCTCACAATAGGCCTTTGTCATGTTTACAATTAGTATGTCAATATTTACAGATGAGGAAACTAAGATATAAATCATCTAAATAATAAAACACAGAGCCTGCAATTGGCAGATCTGGGATTCAAACCCTCACTATCTGACTAGACATTAACCACTACTCCATATGCCTCTACATTTAGCAATACAGCTGTCAAACTAACATTTATTGATTGTTATGTGTGATTTTATAAATAACATAAAACTAACCTTGGTAAAGTACTGGGAATATTTCAAGCTCCAGAATTAAGTTAAAATTGCAAAGACTTGTAATAGGTTTTCGGAAACCCTCAAGATTTATAAGAAAGAAAATGATCTGCAAATGGGTTTTAAAACAATTGGAATTATTCACTTGAAAATGAGTAAATTGTGAAGTTTATTTTAAATAAAAAATGTCATTGTGCGGAAAAAAAAGACTACTTGTTTATTTCCACGTCATTGAAAGAGAAAGTAAGAAAGTGTCATTTTGAGTAGAAAGTAGCAAGATTGTAAGGAAAAAAAAAAAAAAAACCTAATCAGACATATTTAAATCTTCTTTGTGTTTAACTAACCTTCTCCTTAAAGATATGTTTGTTACCATTGGAAGTTGTAAGGCATTTTAAAAAATAGCTCAGGCCCTTAAGCCATCATTTAACTAAACCATGCTTCAGAGCACTAAATAGTACAACTTTTCTTTAAATAGTAAACTAGGTTCCAAAAATGTCTAAATAACTCCCAGGGACTATTTTCAATGGTTAGAGAACCTGGCTCATTAGAATGTTCATTTAAATATCTCTGTTATTCTAAACACACAAACCCAAAGATATAATCAGTTTATAGGATTTTATTTAAAGATTTCACTCTACTTCCATATTTATCTTTCTACCAAATCAGGAGAATGGAAGTAAAAGTCCTTTTTTTGCTAGTAAAGAGGACTGATAAAAACTGTATTGATTTCTGATGGTTAACTAGAAACAGAAGTGAAAAAGTAAAAATTTCCAATGAAAATCAGAATGTTACTTTCCAATTCCATATTTATGTTATTTTCTCTTATAAAAATAAAGATAGCCAGAAACATTCATATGCTGATCCAAATAACACAAATAATCTTTCATACACAATGAAACTTATTAGCATCTCAAACACAATTGCTAAAAGATGACTGCTAGTTTTCATTAAATAAATGCACATGGATTATCAGAGTCCCTAGACTATATTGAAGGATCCAAAAAATCAGTAGTTTGAACCCAGCAGGAGTTCTGTGGGAGCAAAGAACTTTTGACCTGCTTCTGTTAAGATTGTTGTTACTTGTCATTTAGTCAGACCTGACTCATGGTGACCTCTCCTTAAGTTTCCAAGGAAGTTTCACTATGGAGGTAGATTGCCCAACCTTCCTTCT
>NW_006922176.1:1119813-1123399 GCF_000298275.1 Orycteropus afer afer
AAGCTATGTATAGCAGAATGAAACACTGCCTGGCCCTGCGCCAGTCTCACAATCCTTACTATACCTGAACCCATTGCTGCAGCCATCATGTCAATCTATCTTGTTGAGGGCCTTCCCCTCTTATGTTGACCCTCCACCTTACCAAGCATGACATCTTTCTCCATGGAATGGTCCCTTCTGTAAAACATGACCAAAGAAGGTGAGACAAAGTCTGGCCATTTTGCATCCAAGGAGTGTTCTGGCTGCACTTCCTCCAGGACAGATTTGTTAGTTCTTTTAGCAGTCCACAGTACTTTCAGTACCCTTTGCCAGCACCACAACTCAAAAGTATCAACTCTTCTTCCGTCTTCCTTATTCATTATCCAAGTCTCACAGGCATAGGAGGCAATTGAAATCAGCATGGCTTGGGTCAGGTACATCTTAGTCTTCAAGGAGACATCTTTGCTCTTTAGCACTTAAAAGAGGGCCTTTGCAACAGATTTTCCCAATGCAATATATCTTTAGATGTCTTGACTGCTGCTGCTTCCATTGTCATTGATTGCAGAACCAAGCAATATGAAGTCTTTGACACTTTCAATCTTTTCCCCATCTATCTTGATGATGCTTTTTGGTACAGTTGTGAGGTTTCTCTTTTCTTTATATTGAGGTGTATTCCATACTGCAGACTCCAGTCTTTACTTTTTATCAGTAAGTGCTCCAAGTCATCCTCACTTTCAGCAAGCAAAGTTGTGTTGTTTGCATGTTGCAGGTTGTTAATAAGCCTTCCCCCATCCTGATGCCACATTCCTCTTCATATAGTCCAGGTTCTTGGATTATTTGCTCAGTATATGGATTGAATAATTATGGTAAAAATATACAACTCTGACGTACTCCTGTCCTGATTTTAAGCCATGCAGTATCCCCTTGTTATGTTGGAATGACAGCCTCTTAGCCCGTGTACAGGTTCCTCATGAATACACTTAAGTGTTCTGGAATACCCATTCTTTCCAATGTTATCCACAATTTGTTATGATCCACACAATTAAATGCCTTTGCATATTCAGTAACACACAAGTAAACATCTTTCTGGTTTTCTTTATTTTGAGCCAAAATCCACCTAATGTTAGCTATGCTATCCCTCCCACCATGTCTCCCTCTGAATCCAGATATAATTTCTGGAAGTTCTCTGTCTATATACTGCTGCAGCCGTTTTTGAATTATCTTTAGTAAGATTTTATTTGCATGTGATATTAATATTGTTTTATAATTTCCACATTCTGTGGGATCACATTACTTTGGAATGGGTACAAATATGGATCTCTTCTGGTCAGTAAGCTAGGTAGCTGTCTTCCAAATCTCTTGGCATAGATGAGTTAGTGCCTCCAGCACAACATCCGTTGGTTGAACTATCTCAATGGGTATTTTATCAATTCCTGGAGCCTCATTTCTTGCCAATTCTGTCAGTGCAGTTTTGATTTCCTCCATCAATACCATTGGATGTTGGTCATATACCATCTCTTGAAATGGATGATCATCTATCAATTCTTTTTGGAATAGTGACTCTGTGTATTCCATCCATCCTCTTTTGATGTTTCCTGCATCATTCAACATATTGTTCATGGAATCTTTCAGTACTGCAATTGAGACTTAAATTTTTTTCCTCAGTCCTTTCAGCTTGAGAAATGCCTAGTGTGGTCTTCCTTTCTAGTTATTCAACTTCAGGTCTTTGCACATTTCAATAAAATAATTGATTTTGTCTTCTTGAGTTGCTCTTTGAAATCTTCTGTCAGTTCTTCTATTTGCCTTAGTTACTCTCCACTAAAGGACAAGTTTAAGAATCTCTTATGACATCCATTTTTGCCTTTTTTTCTTTTCTCATCATTGTAATGACTTCTTGCTTTCTTCATGGATGATGTTCTAGATGCCATCCCATAATTCTGGCTTTTGGTCATCAGTGTTCAATGCATCAAATCTATTTTTCACATGGTCTCTAAATTCAAGAAGAATATATTCAAGGTCATATTTTGGCTCTTGTGGACTTGTTTTAATTGTCTTCAACTTCAAGTTGAACTTGCATACGAGCAGTTGATTGTCTGTTCCAAAATCAGCTCCTGGTCTTGTTTTGGCTGAAGATATTGAGCTTTTCTGTTGCCTCTTGCCACAGATGTAGTCAATCTGATTCCTGTGTATGCAGCCTGGAAAAATCTACATGTATAGCCACAATTTGTGTTGTGGAAAAAAGTATTTGCCATGAATACCTCATTGGATTTGCAAAATTCTATCATGTGATCTCCAGCGTCATTTCTATCACCCAAGGGCATATTTTCTAACTACCGGTGATTCTTCTTTGTTTCCAATATTTGCATTCCAGTCACCAATGATAATCAGAACCTCTTGATTGCATGTTAGGTCAATTTCAGACTGCAGAAGGTGGTAGAAATCTTCAATTTCCTCATATTTAGCTTTTTGGTGGTTGGTGCATAAATTTAAATAATAGTAGTATTAACTGCTCTTCCTTGTAGGTGTCTGGGTATTAGCCTATCACTGACAGCATTGTACTTCAGGACAGATCTTGATACATTCTTTGTGATGATGAAAGCCACTCTATTCTTCTTCAATTTGTCATTCCCAACATAGTAGGTCATATAATCATCTGACTCAAAATAGCCAAAAACAGTTCATTTTATCTCACTAATGCTTAGGATATTGACCTTTATGTGTTCCATTTCTCTTTTGACAACTTCCAATTTTCCAAGATTCATACTTTGTAATTTTCATGTTCTGATTATTAATGGGTGTTTACATCTCTTTCTTCTCATGTTGAGATGTGCTATATCACCAAATGTGGGTCCTGAAAGCTTTACTCTATGCACATCATTAAGTTCAGCTCTACTCTAAGGAGGCAGCTCTTCTCCAGTCATATTTTGAGTGACTTTAGATCTGAGGGTGTCATCTTCTGGCATTATATCACACAATGTTCCACTGCTCTTTGTAAGGTTACTGGTCCAGTTGTGAGTATTTTTGTTTTCTTTATATTGAGATGTAACTCATACTGCAGATTGTGGTCTTTAATCTTCATCAGCAAATGCTTCAAGTCATCCTCATTTCAAGCAAGCAAACTTGTGTTAGCTGCATGTCACAGGTTGTTAATTCATCTTCCTCTAATCCTGATGCTATGTTCTTTTTCATTTAATCTAGCTTCTTGGATTATGTGCTCAGCATACAGCCTGAATAAATGTGGTGAAAGGATACAACCCTGATGCACTCCCTTCCTGATTTTAAAATATGCAGTATCCCCTTGTTCTATTTGAAAGACAAACTCCTGGTCTATATATATATATATAGGTTCCTCATGTGTAAAATTAAGTTTTCTGGAATTCCAAGTCTTCTCAAAGTTATCCATAATTTGTTATGATCCACACAAACAAATTATTCAAACATTAATAAAGAAGACCAAAGAAGATTTGATGCTTTTGAATCGTGGTGCTGGCAAAGAATGCTGAAAGTGCCATGGACTGCTAAAAGAACTAACAAATCTGACCTGGAAGAAGTGCAGCCTGAATTCTACTTGGAAGCAGGAATGGCCAGACTTTGTCTCACCTACTTT
>NW_006922176.1:1124329-1125495 GCF_000298275.1 Orycteropus afer afer
TTCAGAGATACTGAGCATGTCCTTCCCTTTTGGTTTTCTAATTCTGGGTCTTTGCATACTTCATTATAATAATTTACTTTATCTTTTCAAGCTGCCCTTTGAAGTCCTCTGTTCAGCTTTTTTATCTTGTCATTTTCTCCACTTGCTTTAGCTACTCTCCATTCAAGGGTAAGTTTCAGAGTCTTTTCTGATATCTATTGTGACTTTTTGTTCCTTTCCTGTATTTTAAATGATCTTTTACATTCTTCATGGATGAAAATCTTGATGTCTTCCCACAATTCTGTTTTTCAGTCACTGGTTTTCAATGTATCAAATCTATTCTTTAGATGGTCTTTAAATTCAGGAGGGATATAATTAAGGTCATATTTTGGCTTTTGTGGACTTCTTTTAATTGTCTTCAGCTTCACCTTAAACTTGCATATAAGCAGTTAATGGTCTGTACCACGGTCATCTCATTGCCTTATTTTGGCTGAAGATATTGAATTTCTCAATTGCCTGTTTCCACAGATGTAGTGGATCTGATTTCTGTGTATTCTGTCTGATGATGTCAATGTGTATAAACACTGTTTATGTTGCTGGAAAAAGGCATTTGCAATGAATAAGTCATTGTTCTTGAAAAATTCTATCATGTGATCTCCAGCATCATTTCTATTACCAAGGCTATATTTTCCAACTACCTATGATTCTTCTTTGTATCCAAATTCTTCATTCTAATCACCAGTCATAATCAACACATCTTGATTGCATGTTCAGTCAACTTCAGAGTGCAGAAATTGGTAAAAATCTTCAATTTCCTCATCTTTGTCTTTGGTGATCAGTGCATAAATTTGTATATAGTAGTATTAGCTGGTGTTCCTTGTAGATGTATGGATATTATCCTATCACTGACAGAATTATACTTCATAATACCTCTTGAACATTATTTTTGACAATGAATGCTATGTCATTCCCTTCAACTTTTCATTCTCAGCATAGTAGATACTATGGCATCTCTTTCAAAATGGCCCAAAACAGTCCATTTTAGCTCACTAATGACTAAGATATTAATCCTTATGCATTCTGTTTCATTTTCAACAACTTTCAATTTCCCTAGATTTGTACTCCATACATTCCATATTACGATTATTAATGTATGTTTGCAACTTTTTCTTCTCATTTTGAATCAT
>NW_006922176.1:1128772-1131069 GCF_000298275.1 Orycteropus afer afer
GAGAGTAGCTAAAGCAAATGGAAGAAGTGTAAAGATAAAAGATCTGAACAGAAGATTTCAAAGAGCAGCTTCAGAAGACAAAGTCAATTAATACAGTGAAATGTGCAAACACCTAGAGTTCAAAAAACCAAAAGGGAAGAAAACGCTTGGAATTTCTGAAGCTGAAAGAACTGAAGAAAAAATTCAAGCTTTAAGTTGTAATATTGAATGACTCTATGGGCAAAGTTGAATGATAAAGGAATACATAGAGTCATCGTACCAAAAAGAATTGGTCGATGTTCATCTATTTCAGGAGGTGGCATATATGATCAAGAGGCAATAGTACTGAAGGAAGAAGTCAAAGCTTCACTGAAGGAATTGGTGAAAAACAAAGCCCCAGGAATTGGAATACCCATTGAAATGTTTCAACAAATGGATACTTTATTGGAGGCACTTACTCAGGTATGCTAAGAAATTTAGAAGACTGCTACCTGGCCAACTGATTGGAAGAGATACTTATTTGTAGCCATACCAAAGAAATGTGATCTCACAGAATGTGAGAATTCTCAAACAATATCATTAATATCATGTGCAAGTAAAACCTTGCTGATGATAATTTAAAAATGATTGCATCAGTACATTGACAGGGAACTTCCAGAAATTCAAGCTGGATTCAGAAGAGAGTGTTGAATGATGGATATCATTGCTGATGTCCGAAGGATATTGGCTGAAGAAAAAGAACATAAAAAAGATATTTACTTGTGTTTTATTTACTATGAGAAAGCATTCAGTTGTGTAAATCATAACAAATTATGGATAACCTTCAGTAGAATGGAACTTCTAAAACACTTAACTGTGCTCATGAGGAATTTGTACATAGATCAGGAGGCTGTCCTTCAAACAGAACATGGCAATACTGCATGGTTTAAAATCAGAAAGGGAGTGCATGAGGGTTGTATTCTTTACCATATTGATTCAATCTGTATGCTCAGCATATAATCCAAGAAGCCAGACTATATGAAGAAGAATATGGCATCAAGATCAGAGGAAGACATATTAACAACCTGTGATATGCACATGACACAATCTTGCATGACTTGAAGCACTTGTTGATGAAGATTAAAGACTACAGTCTGCAATACGGGTTACACCTCAGCATAAAGAAAACAAAAATCCTCACAACTGGACCAATAAGCACATAATGAAAAATGGAGAAAAGGTTGAAGTTGTCAAAGACCTCATATTGCTTCATTCCACAATCAAAATTAAACTATTATCCCAAGGAAAGGAAAGTAATAAGTAAGTTAATCTGACATTATGCTAGGGTTGTTGACAAGGTCACATTTCTCACTTCTCATATATCCAGATGCAGGACAGTAACATTCCTGAACTTTCTCCCTTTCTTCCCTTCCTTCCCTTTCTCTCATCCAGGGTAGATGAGTTACTGACTTGCATGTGAAAGCTATTAAACAACTTTCCTTAATTGGGTAGAAGCACTCTGTTAGAAGTTAGTAAGCATGGGGGGGGGGGAGAAGTGGAGTACAATGTTAAAGGCAACAAATGTACATACTTCCATACACAATCCTGCAATACCAGTCATAACTGTAATCTTTGACTGGATATATAGATGGACACTTAAGCTGAAAACGGGTGGGAAGGCAAATGAGACTATAACCAAGAATATATATACAGGTTTGACAGAGGGAAAAAAAATATTAGTAAGCATGCGTTCTTCAGTCTTTCTCTTCTTCACAGAAGTCTATCCTAAATCTCTGTAAACATAACATATTTATGAGAAACAGAGAGTGGTATCAAGACTGTTTGATTCTGGACTTACGCCATATTGTCAAACACTTTATCACTCACAAGAGATATTTTTATATTCTTTTGTCTAACTCCTTTTTTCTTCTATCCATTGATTCAGAATTCAAGCAATAGTTTAATTTATTCAATCTCTAAAACCCAAATTCTTAGGAAATTCCTTTCAAAATAGATAAGTATAATGTGTATGCTTCAAAAATTTGTGTCTTAGACTCCACAACTGAATCAAGGATAATAACTCCAATTACATTAACCCAAAGTATACACACTACTCTATTGCTACTAGAAAGTTTAATAGACAAAATTATTTGTGATGTTCCAATCGCAAGTATTGTTCAGCTCATCTGTTCTACATTGAACTCTTCATCATCTTTCTATAATATATTCATCAAGGATTATAGAGTGTAATAAATGTCTAACATAATTTTGTCTGTATGCAACCCAAGTATATATATTTGCTCATCAGGAAGAATCATTTGCACAGGTTGCCGATATTA
>NW_006922176.1:1132239-1133271 GCF_000298275.1 Orycteropus afer afer
CTATGAGTCGGGTCCGACTCGACAGCACATAACAACAACAACAACATCTGGTTAGCAGTCAAATGCCTTAGACACTACACCACCAGAGGTCCCTTATATATCTGATTCACTGGTTACATCCTTACTTCTGCTTATCTACTCCATCAATTCCTCGCAAATGTCCCTAAACTATACAAATCAATGATTTAGGAGTAAGGTAGAGAATGAAAAATGATTGTTCTTTATAATGCTTTGAATTTTCAAAAAGTATAGATATTGTATTTATTCTTATACCTAGTATGTGTCTATATAATTAATAGATATGATGTAAAAATTAAAATTAAAAAGAATTAGCTGTAGAATATATTTTAGTGGGAAAGATCAAGAAGCCTCGTAGAAAAATATTGGAAATATGACTACCTAACAACTTTTAAAATTGCATAGAAAAAAATACTACAAAAAAGCATAAGTACATTTGCAAATATTTTTTATCACCTATCATGAACAATGTATTAATGTATCTAATTATTTTTTTTTAATTTGCCAGTATGTATGGAGTATAAAGAGGATTAGAATTAAAAACTCAAAGGAAAGTATATATGGGAATATATTATGATAGATAAGGTAACAGATTAACCCTTGTCCAACTTCTTGTATTAAGTTATTATATGGTTGTTTGCTGCCATTGACTAGACCTCCAACTCATGGTGAACTCATGAACAACGGACAAAATTCTGTCCAGTCCTGCTCCATCCCCAAGACAGGTTGCAAATTAGAGTCATGTTGCTGTTGTTAGGTGTCATTGAGTTGTCTCCGACTCACAGTGATGCTATGCACACAGAATGAAACACTTTTGTGTTTCACCTTACCAAGCATGACATCCTTCTCCAGGGAATGGTCCCTTCTGACAACATGACCAAAGTATGTGAGATGAAGTCATTCTTGCCTCCAAAGAGCATTCTGGCTGCACTTCCTCCAGGACAGACTGTTAATTCTTTCAGCAGTCCACAGTACTTTCAACATTCTTCGCCAACACACCACAGCTCAAAAGCA
>NW_006922176.1:1134404-1135445 GCF_000298275.1 Orycteropus afer afer
CCTCTTGAAATGGATGAAGATTGACCAGTTCTTTTTGGTACAGTGACTCTTTGTATTCCTTCCATCTTCTTTGGATGTTTCCTGCATCCTTCAATATTTTTTCCATAGAATCTTTCAATACTGCAACTCGAAGCTTATTTTTTTTTTTTCCCTCAATTCTTTCAGTTTGAAAAATGCCAAGTGTGTTCTTCCATTTTGGTTTTCTAACTCTAGGTCTTCACACATTTCATTATATTTCCTGGCTTTGTCTGCTCAAGCTGCTCTTTGAGCAGCATACAACCCTTCACTGACAGGACATTGGATAAATATTAGGTACTTAGCCTGGACATAAATCTGTGATCTCTTTCACGTAAGGCAAGAATTCTACCACTGAACCATGATTGACTGACAATGTAATGTGTAAAATATATTAAATAAGGAATAAAACAAAATTAGTTATATAAAGAAAACATAGTTTTAATTTAACTTGTTTTTGTTTGTTTGATTTAACACACTTGAAGTACCAAGCAAAATATTTTATGTACTTACATTTCTGAAAACCAGAATTTCAAAAAGTAGAAGTTCAAATTCTTTATAAGTACTGAATAGCCTCCCCCCTTACATTCCTCTGAAACAATCCCAAAGACAATAATTATCATCTCCATTTTTGTTGGTTTCTGTCAAGTTATTTCTGACTCATGGCAACCCCATGTGAAACAGGAGAAAATATTTCCAGGACCTGTGCCATCTTCTTGAGGCATGGTGATGCAGTGGTTAAAGAATTCAGCTGCTAGCCAAAGGATCAGTGGTTTAAACACATCGGCAACTTCATTGCAGAAAGATGTAGCAATCAGCTTCCATAAAAATTTACATCTTTGGAAACACTCTGGGGCAATTCTATTCTGTCCTACAGGGTCCCCATGGGTCAAATTGACTCAAGGGGTGTGGTTTTCTTTGGTTGGTGCCATCTTCAGGATCATTATTATGCTCAAGTCCATTGTTGCAGCCACTGTATATTTTGAATAACTTCCAGCTTAAGGGACTCATCTCCAGCACTATATA
>NW_006922176.1:1136565-1145669 GCF_000298275.1 Orycteropus afer afer
TATTAGTTGGAACCATATTTTATATATCAATATAAAATTACAATTTCAAAACTGAACTTAGAAAATGCTACTATTCATTAAAATATGGAATATGTATTAAAATAAGGAATAAGGTGGATTAGCATAATATTGAGGTGATATTATCAGTAGAATTTTATACATATCTACAAATTATGTTTCCACTCTATGTGTTTAACTCATTCCAATGCTCCTATTAAGTTTGAATGGTGGAAAAAAATCCACATATTGCTACTAGTATATTGTTCTTTTGAAAGGAACACGTTTGAAAGATGATTTGACTTTCAATTCCTAAACTTTATGCAAATATGTAATTAATGCACATCATTTAGAATTTATTTGTAATTACTTTAACAGTAAAATAAAACAAACAAACAAAAAGATACCCCAGAGACTTATTTTAAAAAGTTATGTGTGAGAAATTTCAGGCTTGATGATTAATCAGAACAAACTAGGGGTTTAGACATGCATAAATATGCTTTTTATACACATTTGACCTAATCTGCTAAGTTTTAACCTGTAAACCAATTAAATTAAATCATTTTCAAAGTTATTTTATGTTACTAATATCAGAAAAAAATAAGAACATTTTTCTTAGAGTAGTTTTTCTTATTTCAACTTTGACCACAAAGTGGAGGAGACTCAAAGACTCAAAACAGATCATTCAAGATAAAACTGTTAGAGCTAAAACATAAAAATAAATGTCAAAGGCTACTTGCTCTATATTTATTGATTTTGTTACATATATTGTACTAGTTTTTGTTTATAATTTTGTGGCATTATTTAGTAATAAATTCCTTCACCAAACAATCTTTTTGCAAATATTCATGTTGATTTCAATATGTTCTAAGATTTTATAATTAACGTCTATTTATTGGGAGTTTCCGATATGTCAATTAGATTCAAAACCAAAATCCTACTGCTATAAAATCCATTCTGACTCATAGTGACACTATAGCTCAGAGCAGAACTGCCCCATAGAGTTTCCAAGGCTGTAAATCTTAATGGAAGCTGACTACCTCATCTTTCTTCTACAGAGCTTCTGGTGGATTCAAATCGGCACCCTTCTGGTGAGAAACCAAATACTTTGACCACTATGTCACTAGAGCTTCTTGATTAGCTCAAAGAAGTAGATATTAGACCTTATTTGTAATTATCATACTTTTCTAGTTAAATTAATCCACAATTACATTGGAAGAGCAAATTTTCATTCATTCATTCATCCAGTCATTCATTCTTTCAACAAATATTGACGAAATGCTCTCTACCTGCCAGTATTCTTCTAGATCCTGTTTCTAGTTGTAAGGAAATGAGCAAAAATTTTGCCTAAACACTTATTTTTAATGAGAATGGATAGAATGGATAGACAATAAACAAAATAAACAGATTACATAGATTTTTACAAATACTATGGAAATAAGTCAGGGCTTATTTCCTTAAACTTTCCTTAAGGAAAGCTATTAGAGGGTTTTCAACATGATGTGATGAAAAAGAATTACTCTAGCTTCTGGGTTGAGAATAGACTATAAGGGATCAAGAAACAAAGCAAGGAGACAAGTTATTAAATTTTATTAGAATATTTGAAGTAACTGATAGATTCCACATCAGAAATAAAGTGCTGATTTTCCCTAGCTTCTAGGGGTTATGGGTGTTATTGACTTCTAGATGAGTTTCTGCTTAGGAAATCCTCTTGGCTCACCCAAGATAACAGTTGATCTTGACTTCAGTTCATTACTTCTCTGAAGGACTAACCCAGCTCCAGACCTTCCCATAAGATTTTTGGAGGCCTCTTTTATGTTTATCCCAGTTCAACTTCTCCTTCTACTCAACATTGCACCCAATCATTCTTCAAAAGTATTGTTATAGAGAATACTCCCCAATAAACTGCCTGCCTGTACTCAAGTCTCTATTGTAGTTCATTATCCAGGTAACCTGCCTAGCAGAAATTCTATTGCAGTAACCCAGGTAGAAGATTGAAATTGAAGGTTTTCTGTTACAGTTATCCAGGAAAAAGATAAAAATTGAAGATTTTTATTAACTTCTGCTGTCTGAAATTGACCAAATATGAAATCAGGATGTGTGAATTATTGATGGTGACTGGAATGCAAATTTGGAAACAAAGAAGAATCACCGGTAATTGGAAAATTTGGCCTTGGTGACAGAAATAATGCTGGAAATCACATGGCAGCACTTTGCAAGACCAATGACTTACTCATTGCAAATACCTTTTTTCAAGAACACAAACACTGGATATACACATTAACTTCACCAGACAGAGTATTCAGGAATCAGATTGACTACATTTGTGGAAAGAGGAAGTGGGAAAGCTCAATATCTTCAGCCAAAACCAGGGCAGGAGATGATTGTGGAACAGACAATCAACTCTTCATATGCCAGTTCAATTTGAAGTTAAAGAAAATTAAAAAAAGTCCATGAGAGCCAAAATATTATCTTGAAAAAATCCCCCCTAAATTTAGAGACTACCTAAAGAAAAGATTTGATGCATTGAACACCAATGATGGAAAACCAGAAGAATTGTGGGATGACATCAAGAACATCATCCATGAAGAAAGCAAGAGGTCAGTAAAAAGATGAGAAAAGAAGAGACCAAAATGAATGACAGAAGAGACTCTGAAACTCACCCATCAGTGGAGAGTAGCTAAAGCAAATAGAAAAAAATGACAAGATAAAAGAGCTAAATAGAAGATTTCAAAGAACAGCTCGAGCAAATAAAGCCAATTGCTATAATGAAATGTGCAAAGACTTGGAGTTAGAAAACCAAAAGGGAAGAACACGCTTGGCATTTCTTAAGCTAAAAGAACTGATGAAAAAAATTAAGCCTTGAGTTGCAATATTGAAAGACTCTATGGGCAAAATATTGAATGATACAAGAAACATCAAAAGAAGATGGAAGGAATACACAGTCACTGTACCGAAAATAACTGGTAGATATTCTTCCATTTTAGGAAGTGGCATATGATCTAAAATCAATGGTATTGAAGGAGAAAGTTAAAGGTGAATATGGGATTTGACAAAGAATAAGCCTCCAGGAATTGACGGAATACCCATTTAGATATTTCAATAAATGGATGCCCCACTGGAGGCACTCACTTGATTATACCAAGAGATTTGGAAGACAGCTACATTGCCAACTGACTGGAAGAAATCCATATTTGTACCCATTCCAAAGAAAGGTGATTCCACAGAGTGTGGAAATTATTGAACTATATCATTAATATGGCATGCAAGTAAGATCTTTCTGAAGATAATTCAAAAATGGTTGCAGCAGTTTGACAGAGAACTTCCAGAGGTGCAAGCTGGATTCTGAAGAGGATGCGAGCTGCTGTCACATGGATCTTCAATCAAGGTAAGGAATACCAGAAAGATGTTTACTTGTGTACCAAACCACTTCTTACCTTACTTTGTGACCCTCAACACCTGTCATTCTTCTCTTCAGTTTGCTTCAGCTTCAATGCTTCCTTGTTGATTTTGACTCTTAGCATATAGGGGCCATTCTTAGGAGTTTTGCTCATTCTATTCCTTCTGACTTATGTGCTCTTCCTTCAGTGATCACTAGCCTTATCTCTCTTGCTTCCATCAGGTTTTTAAACAAAATATACTTCTCAGTGGTGCCATCCTTTTACTTCAACAAAAACTCCCTGCCTCACTTCATTATTTTCTTCATTATAGTTATAAGTTTCTCCTTACTACATTTCACTATTGGATATAAGTTTACTAAGGAGAAGAAGTTTGTCTGTTTTGTTTATTCACACGTAAAACCTCACATTAAATATTTGTTAAAGGATGAATGAATAATTGTTCATAGGTGACTAGTGGGGATTTATGGATATTCTCCTCTAATCCTTTGTAATTGCTGAGGAGATAATTGATGTCTTATCAGATATTGCTAGCAAAAGAGAAGATATAGGACTCAAGAGAGTGGAAGGTTTGCATAACTAAAACGAATGAAATAAACCCATTGCCATGGAGGCAATTCTTACTCATATCAACCCTACGGGACAAAGAAAAACTGCCCCATTACAAGGCTGCAGTCTTTGCAGAAGCAGACTACCACATCTTTCTCCTGCAGAACAGCTGATGGGTTTGAACCAAGAACATTTCAGTTAGTAGCTGAGTGCTTTAACCAGTGCACACCAGATTCCTTGGTTTCCATACAATCACCAGGAAACGATAATGACTGGAAAAAAATTAAGGCAGCATTAAGGTTCCACTGGATGTTAGTGGTTGTGAACTTAAGGTAAGTCTAGTCAGTATGTATTTGTTGTCTTAGTCCTCACTGTTGTTTTTTTTCTTTTCTCCGGTCAGTATGTGAGGAAAAGGTGGAGACTTAGATATTTCCAAGTTTGGGACATTACCAAATGAGCATGGTAATATGAAAGGGAGGTAAAAGTAGAAAGTCAAATCCTAGGAAACATTAGAATAAAATATGGAATAATATTTAAGTAAGGAGAGGATGAGAGCAGTACATTAGAATAAAAATATAGGAGAAATTAGAAGGGCAGGATTTGCATGAGGGAAAGCTGTACAGAAAGTAATGCATAGAAAAGAATGCCATAGGGAAGTAATAATGACAGGGAGAAGATAGGAGAGCTGTTTATTGTTAAGATTATAATCCCTCTTTCTCTGTCTCTCTCTAGAGCAAGCCAAAACCAAACTCAATGCCATTAAATTGATTCCAACTCATAGAGAACCTCTTTGGGTTTTTGAGGCAGGAAATCCTTATGGAAGTAGATTCTTCAGTCTTCCTTCTGCAGAGTGTCCAGTGAGTTTGAACCACCAACCTTCTGGTTAACAGTCAAATGCCTTATGCAGTATGCCACCACCAGATTGTTGTTGTATGATTAATCCGTAATATTCTTCATTATTGACAGATCTATTGAAGACTGGGGAGTCCAGTTCCTGGAGAAAAACTTACATATGATTTTTCAGATCTGACCATAAGCTCCCCTTCCCCAAACCAATATGGTGCTCAGTCGGTGCATTGCAGTCTCTAAACGGAGTTGCCATCAATAACTCAGGAACTCCTGATCAGTCATTCTCTTTCACATACCTGCATTCCTAGTGCAGATATCTCCTGTCAGAGACCTCTTAATCAGGGACCTTCATTAAAGGCCTTCCTCATGTTCACCTACTGAAACCACCTTATAAGTGGAAAGAGGTAGAAAATCTTTCCTGCTTTGATTTAATAAATTACTACTCCTAGCTCTTCTCCTCTTGTTCTACCCCTGGCCCCAGGTACATAAAGTTTGGTAGCCTTTTGTTTGGGGCTCCCATTTCAGTGGACAGGTTCCCATATCTACCTATGTCTACACTGATCCACTTGACCCCTACTCGGCCATCGTACCTGGGGAAAAATGAAACAAAAGGGCATGGGTTCTTTCTCCAGGTTTAACTTCTTGTTTATACTATCATTGAACCATTAAAAGCTTGATGTTACTTCCACTGAGGATTGATGTCTTAATTGGCTAATGTGACAACTGAAAGTCCAGCTCAGTTCAGCTCAGCTCCCTGACAACAGGTCCTAGGAAAAATAAGCCCAAAAAAATAAGATGTGGGATTCTGTGTGTGGAGTTTTGAAACTGAAATTATGAGGGAACTGCATTATTGATAATGCCAGCATCATATATATATATTTGTTGTTGTTATTTGCTGTCGAGTTGGCCCCAACTCATAGTGACCCCTCCTTGGGTTTCTGAGGCAGTATCACTACGGAAGTAGGATTGCCCAACCTTCCTTCCGAGGAGTGGCTGGTGGGTTTGAACCGCCAGCCGTTTGGTTAGCAGGCAAGTGTCTTAGCCACTATGCTACCAGAGCTCCTTTATATATATATATAAAGGAGCTCTGGTAGCATAGTGGATAAGGCATTTGACTGCAAACAGAAGGTCAACAGTTCAAACCCAGTAGTTGCTTCACAGAAGGAAGACTGGGTGATCTACTTCCATAAAGAGTCACAGCCTTGGAATACCAATGGGGGTTGCTGTGAGTCAGAAATGACTTGATGGCAGTGAGTACTCATACATGATTACTGGTGTCAATGAATAATGAAGGGTGTGAGAAAAGAATATTGGAAAGAGTCCAGAGTGATGGAAAATCCCTTTTGCAGATATTAAAATAAATAAATA
Source organism: Orycteropus afer afer (assembly GCF_000298275.1). Taxonomy (NCBI): domain Eukaryota; kingdom Metazoa; phylum Chordata; class Mammalia; order Tubulidentata; family Orycteropodidae; genus Orycteropus; species Orycteropus afer. Next base: position 1,142,727 of record NW_006922176.1, read on the forward strand.
TTAAGAAAATGAGACAATTAATTAAAGTCATAGCAAAATAGAAACTAAAAGAGATAAAAGGTCAATTGAGAATAAAGTGGATGGGCCCAGTATGGTTTGAGAAATGATCCCAAGTTTCAGGTAATACAAATATAATTGTTCATTTTTGGATCTCAATATCACCAGTAACTAAGGAGGTAAAATTTTGTCCCGTTTTACAAAAACAGAACTGACTTGTGCTGCAAGAAATTTCATTAATATTCATTGAACACTTCACAACTTGTTCTATGCATTGGGATCCCAAGAGTTGCTGAGATAAAGGACTGAAGAAAAAGACCACCTGCAAGTCCATTAAGGCTTATTATGGAAAGGGGAGACATAATCTGACATGAGTCCTATCACAACTCTATTGTGACTTAAGTTCACCTGCTTTAACATCTGAACATATAAACAATCTTGGAGTAATAAGCTCAATGACTCAAATACCTGTTTTGGCATGTGGTGATTTTCATATTTTAGTTTTATATATTCTTGTTCACTTTTCAACTTGAGAATACCAGAAAAAGACTCAACAACACCTAACAGCAAAAACTTGTTCACCTGGATTACTTTATTGGAAACACAATCATATATTTTCTGAATAAATAAATGATATTTTCAAAATGCTTTTAGTAGTAAAACGTTAATAATATTTGATGTTATGTTGAAGGATGAAAATGTGCTTTTCCCTACCTCAAAAAAAATCCCTTATCTTCTTCAATTTGTTGTAGATACATTCAAGTGTACTGATATATTAACTGCTAGTATTATTTTGCATCATTAGGGATTCATTCAAAATTTAATGATAACAAGATATCATTTTATATGAAGAAAGTGATTTTATATGGAAATGTTTATAAGAGGAAGGAATCCTGATAATCATTCCTAGTAATAATAATTCCTCGTGCCATGAAACTATTCACAAAAAAATAAAAATGATAATTAGAAGCATATTTTAAGAAAATTAAGTATCTTAATATCATAGCTAATGAACCCTTAAATATAAACCACTTTTTCTTCATTCACTATACTTAAGTGATATATAACAATGCATATGTAGCAGTCAAGCACATCAAAAATTTTTCACTATCTATTACTTTTATCTATTTTAAGCTTTTAAATTAAATATCTACTTTGATATCAATAGCCTGAATATATAGAAACACAGTCTATAATATTGATATCTAAAACTAATTTTGAAAAATTTGCATCTAAATAAGTCAAATGAAACCCAAGGAGGGGTTGCTATGAGTTGGATCTGACTCTACAGCAATGAGTTTGGTTTGGTTTGGTTTTTATATATATACAAACCAAACACACTGCTTTGGAGTCGCATCTGACTCATAATGACCCCTCCTTGGGTTTCTGAGGCGGAATCACTACGGAAGTACATTGCCCAACCTTCCCTCCAAGGAGTGGATGGTGAGTTTGAACCTCCAGCTTTCTGGTTAGCAGTAAATTGCCGTTTTTAGAGATAGGATGAATATAAAACAGACATTTGAGAGCGTGCTGGAAAAGCATATTATAAGTTTTCCTATGCTTTTTAGAAGATCTTCTCAGAAAAAAAGAATGTTAAAAATGAGATGACTTTAGAATCCCACTTGGGCTATCATGAGGCAAACTAATGTCACATGGATTAATAAATTGCTGTTCATAAACCCCCATGCTATATGGTAGAAAAGTACATATTCTTTTTATTTAAAATGTCAGAAGAAGGTGTATATCTTATGAGATATTTCCAAATTAATGCCACAAGTATAAACATTTATTTTTTTCTTATTAGAAAGAGACATGGTTGTCAACTAAACTATAGAGTCTTACTAAATGGGGGCAAAGTAGTGAAACTGTTATCCACTTTGAGTGCAAAGATTAAGGGGGTTCATTGTGGGTAGATAATTCAATAAGCTAAAGTAAATCTGGTTATTATTATCTGCATAACTATATATCCTAACAAAGCCCTATCAGCACCGTATTTATGTCACCAAATCCCCAATTTTAGTATGCTACACAAAAAGCTATAGTCTATAATCACTCCACTTTTATAGATCAAAATTTTAGTTTCATAGTGCAGTTAGCTAAGAAAATAACCACATGCACACTAGGTTATGTGGTTCAGGGAAAAACAAAAAACAAAAAAACAACTCACTGCTGTCGAGTTTGACCCGATTCATAGCGACCCCTCCTTGGGTTTCCAAGGAAATATCACTACGGAAGTAGATTGCTCAACCATCCTTCCAAGGAGTGACTGGCGGGTTTGAACCACCAGCCTTCTGGTTTTCAGTCAAATGTCTTAGGCACTAGGCCACAGAGCTCCTATGAAGCTCTGAGGAAAGGTCATAATGCTGTCATGGCTGTAAAATGGCCCTTCAACCTGGGTAAAAGAGTCCCACCTACCACACATGCACAAACACACACATTAAGTTAAATTTGTTAGAGAACACAAGCATAGCTTTTTCATTTAGGATAGAGCTCTCAGAACTGCCAGAGAACATATTGGGATTCTAAACACCCATTCTTATGAGCACCTCTGTTTAAAGCTCAAAAATATGATCACTCCCATCTCCTGTACTTGGTCCTTAAAACAAAGCTGACTATGCTCTATGCTGTGCATGTTTGTGGGATGTACCATTATTGACATGACAGATATAAACTGCTTTATAGTGGAATGAAGCAAGGTAATATACGTATGTTAAACAAGCAAACAAAAAAAAACCTCATTGCTGTCGAGTTGGATCTGACTCATAGCAACCCCTCCTTGGGTTTCTGAGACAATATCACTGCAGAAGTAGATTGCCCCATCCTCCTTCCAAGGAGTGGCTGGTTTGTATGAACCACCAGCCTACTACTGGTTAGCAGTCAAATACCTTAGACACTACGCTACAAGAGCTCCTATATGTGTATTAGCAATGTTATATGTTAGTGTGT
>NW_006922176.1:1146050-1146535 GCF_000298275.1 Orycteropus afer afer
AATATGTGTTTAAAGAGGTACTCATAAATTTGTGTAGCTTTAGCATTTACAACTGTTGGAACTGGTGATTAATATTTTGCAGTATTAAACATAGTTGGCAATATTAACATAACATATGTTACCTATACTTAGATATGGCTATAACATGGGTGAAGTATCACTACACTGCTTTATATGGGTAACTAGAGAAGGACCCTGGGTAGTGCAAACATTTACTTAGCTGTTAACCAAAAGATTAGTGCTTCAAATCCAACTTGTGGCACCATGAAAGAAAGATCTGGTGATCTACTCCTTAAGATTACAATGATTGAATACCCTATGCAGTGCTGTTCTACTCTGATATATATAAGATCACCATGAGCAGGAATTAACTAAGCATAGATTCCTAAAATTTTGAAAAGCATTATTTTATTAAATATTTACTGAATATATTTCAAATTCCAAATAACTTTAAATTATTTCAAGTATTTTTATTTGTATTTTTG
>NW_006922176.1:1146777-1152845 GCF_000298275.1 Orycteropus afer afer
ATATTTAGTTAAAATTTTATATTAAGTCTATAATTTATTCTACTAGAATATATACACATGTATATACTTCAAATACTACTATATTTTATCTTTTAACCCTTAGTCTCAATATGCTACCTTCAAGGTCAAATAATTATATGAAAAATTTATAATTGCATTAAAATAGATTTTTCTGAAATGAAGGCAACAAGTAAATTTTATGAAATAAATTCATAATGGTTTATGAATTATGCATTTTTCATGTTTGTTGTTCATTCAACATCAGTCTATCAAGAGAATTTCTAAACAAGTATGGTAAGATTTATATTTGGCATCTTGGATATTTTGCTGATTTATTTTAACAAATGGAATCAATTATTGAATTGTAGTTACAAGAATATACTTGTCACATTATTTAAAAAATGTATATATATTTTTAACAGTTTGTTAACTTGGTTTATAACTTTTCATTCTCAGATATATAATTGGTGTGTCTGGATTATTTGTTCTTCCTAACCAATGCACCTCAAAAACAGCTACCACCTGTCAGTGGGAGCCTGCATGTACTACAATGTAAACAATTCTCAGCAGAACTACTAGACTAAAACAGACTCAGAAGAAAGTGCTAAATAAATTAATGAAACCTCTATAGGTCACAAACAGGAATTCTGGTAGCATAGTGCCTAAGGCACTTTACTGCTAACCAGAAGGCTGGCAGTTCAAACCCACCAGTCGCTCCTCAGAAAGAAGGTTGAGCAATCTACTTCCGTAGGGATACCACCTCAGAAACCTAAGGAGAGGTTGCTATGAGTCGGGTCTGACTCAACGGCACATAACAACAACAACATAGTTCACAATGGTCCAATCCACATCTGATCATGCTCAAGACTGGGCAACATTTCATTCTGCATATTGTCCTCCTAAGTTGGAGACCAACTCCACAGTAGCTGATAACAACAACATCAGTATGGCACTCTAGAACGAGACTGACAGGATTATGTATCAGCCTATACAGAATTTTAATAGTTTTTTACTTCCACAAAGATTACATTGGAAGGAGATAGAAAACAGACATACATGTACAGGAAGTTGTATGTCCTAGCAGCTCCCTGTTCATATATTTCACAAATATTCATGGTAATATATCCATCAGAACTCTTCAAAAGTTTTGCTTCTAAACTTTTTCTTTTTTCTTTTTTTTTCTTTTTTAACATCCTCCCTTCCATGTCATGCTTTGCCAACTTCTTATGAGTTTCTTAGAAGCATTTCCTTAACAAATGTCTTGCAACCATCTTCACCATAGGTAACCCATAGCTTGAAAGTTATCTATTATTTTATTTTGTGCATATAAACACCAAGAAAACAGCTGTGACACAACCTGTTACTGAGTGAAAAGGTGCCAACACAAATTTAAAAATATTCACAAAATATCAGTATGTTAATACTTTCAGAAGCACCTTTATTTGTGGTTGTTATTGTTGTTGTGTGTCCTCAAATAGATTCCAGCTCATAGCCACCATATATATAGGACAGAATAGATCTGACCCATAGGTTTTATTACTCAGCTGAAATTTTATGGGAGCAGATTGCCAGGTGTTTTCTGCCACAGAGAGGCTGGTTGGTTCTAATCACCAACATTTCATTTATTAGCTGAATGCTTAACCATTGTGCAACCATGGCTTCTTCTTTATTTTTTCACCCCTCCCAAATGTTGGTCACCCCCCTATGTTTTGGATTCTGATCTTGAAAATATTTAAGTAGAAAAGTTGATTGAATTGTGTCCACAAAAAAGGTATGTTAAATTCTCTGGTTGGGACAAAGGATTCCTTAATCTGAATGGATTCGAGGCCAACTCACAACAACCAAAATGACCTTGATTGGAAATACAGTCTTTGAAGATGTCATCATTTAAATTACCATGAGGTCATATTGGGGTAGAGCGGATCCTAATGCAATTTGAGTAAAAGAGGAGAAGAGACACAGAGACAGACAGTAAAAATGGCCATGTTGTGACAGAGTTACGCTGTAGCTGCAAGTGAACGAATGCTTGGCACTACCAGAAGCTGAGAGGAATAAGAAAAGATCTGCCTCTAGAACCTTCAGGGAGAAATGGCTCTTTTGGCATACTATATTTGGACTATCAGCCTCCAGATGCAAGATAATAAATGCATGTTATTTAAATTCACCCAATTTGTGGTATTTGTTTATGATATTAAGTATATCTCATGATAAAATATCCATTAAATTATGAAATATTTATAGTGTATGCAGATGCAATTAAATGTAGCATTTAAAAAATTATACATTTTTGAATTTTGAAGTTTTCCATATAAAGCTAAGCTGCATATCAGTTTCCATTCTCTTGATTCTTAATTGAATTTGTGACTGGGAGAAAAACATTTTTTTTTCAGTAGTAGTTCACTGAGCACCAACTTTTAATATTACTAGTAAATTGTTACTCCTAGAGCTATTTTTCTGTATGGAAATTTGCTTCATACACATTTATAAATGCCAGCAGGAATCCAAATGTGGCTACTGATATACATGACACTTTATTGAAAACACTAGAATATAACCATAATGAAAACCTTCTTGAAAAACAAGTGACAAGTGCTTCATATTCAATTGTTTAAGATTTAGATTTAGTTTAATGGAGAAAAAGTCTATCCTAAAAAACAATCTAAACCTAAAATAATGCAGAAATTCTTATCAAGCTCAAATTTGAAAAAGGAAATATGCAAATTCTTGGTGAGCTTTATTTTGGTTTTAGTTATAGATTAAAAAAATGTGAATTTTCCCATAATTTTGAAAATTTGTATTCACATTAGTATTCTTATGTCTATCATAAGGTGATCCAACACAATGTGGATAATATCAAACAATACTATTTACATCATAAGCATGTCAAATGTTTCTGAAGATAATTTAAAAATTGTTGTCACAGTACATCTCTAGGAAACTGCCAGAAATTCAAGTTTGATTAAGAAAAGGGCATGGAACAGAATGGTAACATTGCCAATGTCACATGGTTCTGGGCTGAAAGCAAGGAAAGATGTTTACTTATGTTTTATTAACATGCAAATGCATTCAGTTGTGTGTATCATAACAACTTATAGATAACATTGTGTATAATGGGATTTCCATAACACTTAGTAGTGCTCATGAGGAACCGGTACATAGACCGAGAGACAATCATTCAAATAGAACAAGAGAATACTGTATAGTTTAAAATCAGGAAAAATGTTTGTGTCAGTATTGTAGCTTTTCACTATACTTATTAGATGTGTTTGATGAGCAAATAATCAGATAAGCTGGACAATATGAAGAATAATATGGCATCAAGATTGGAGGAAGACTCAATAACAACCTGCAATATGCAGATGTCACAACCCTGCTTGGTGAAAGTAAAGATGACTTGAAGCACTTCTTGATGAAGAACAAGACCACAACTTTTAGTACGGATTGCTGTTGTTGCTTTGTGCTATGGAGTCAGCTCTGATTCATAGAGACCCTATGGACAAAATAACTAAACACTGCTAGGTCCTGCAACATCCTCACAATTCTTGTTGTGCTTGAGGCCATTGTTCACCCACTGTGTCAATCCATCTCCTTGAGGGCCTTCCCCTTTTTGGCTGATCCTGTACTTCAGCAAGCATGATATCCTTCTCCAGGGAATTGTCCCTTCTGGCAATATGACAAAAGTATGTGATATGAAGTCTTGGCCACTTTCCCTTCCAGGGAGCATTCCACCTTCACTCTTCCAAGACAGATCTGTTCATTCTTCTGGCAGTCCATAGTATTTTCATTATTCTTCACATACACCACAATTCCAAGGCATTAACTCTTCTTCCCTTTTCCTTATTCATTAAACAGCTTTCTCATGCAGATGAAATGATTGAAAACACCATGGCTCAGGTTAGGTGCACTTTAGTTTTCAAAGTGACATTTTTGCTTCTTAATAGTTTAAAGAGATCTTTTGCAATCGATTTGCCCAGTGGAATACAATGTCTAATTTCTTGACTGTTGCTTCCATTGGTGTTGATTGTGAATCCAAGTAAAATGAAATCCCTGACAATTTCAATATTTTCTCTATTTATCGTGATGTTGTTTATTGGTCCAGTTGTGAGGATTTTTGTTTTCTTTATGTTGAGATGTAATCCATACTGAAGACTGTATCCTTTGATCTCCGTCCATAAGTGCTTCAAGTTCTCTTCACTTTCAGCAAGGAAGATTGCATTATTTACATATTGCAGGTTGTTACTGAGTTTTTCTCCAATCCTGATGATATGTATTCTTCTCATATGTTGTTGTTGTTGTTATGTGCCGTCGAGTCGGACCCGACTCATAGCGACCCCTCCTTGGGTTTCTGAGGCAGTATCACTACGGAAGTAGGATTGCCCAACCTTCCTTCCGAGGAGTGGCTGTCCAGCTTTTTGTATTATTTGCTCAGCATACAGGTTGAATAAGTATGGTGAATGATACAACCCTAATGCACACCCTTCTTGATTTTAAACCATGCAGTATCTTTTTGTTCTGTTTGAATGACAGCCTCTTTTTATATGTACAGATTCCCTGTGAACACAATTAAATGTCCTAGGATTCCCATTCTTTGCAATGCTATCCAAAATTTGCTATGATCTACACAGTTGAATGTCATTGCATAGTCAATAAAACACAGGTAAACCTCTTTCTGGTATTCTTTGCATTCATCCAAGATCCATCTGACATCATCAATCATATTCCTCATTCCACATCCTCTTCTGAGTCCTTCTTGAATTTCTGTAAGTTCCTTGTCAATATACTGCTGCAAATGTTTTTGAATTATTTTCAGCAAATTTTATTTGCATGTGATGTCAATGATATTGTTCAATAATTTTCACATTCTCTTGAATCACCTTTCTTTGGAATGGGCATAACTACTGATTTCTTCCAGCCAGTTGGCCAGATAACTGTGTTTCAAATTTCTTGACATAAATAAGTGAGCATCTCCAGCACTGCATATGTTTGTTAAAACATCTCAATGGTTATTCTATTAATTCATGGAGCCTAGTTTTTCATCAATTCCTTCAGTATAGCCTGGACTTCTTCCTTCAATACAATTGGTTCTTGGTCATATGCTACCTCCTGAAATAATTGAACATTGACTAATTTATTTTTGGTACTGTGTCTCTGTGTATTCCTTCCATCTTCTTTTTATGCTTTTTGAATCATTCAATATTTGACCATAGAATTCTTCAATACTACATCTTGAAGGTTGAATTTTTTCTTTGGTTCTTTCAGTTTGAGAAATTCCGAATGTGTTTTTCCTTTTTTGGTTCCTAAGTCCATGAGTTAGTAAATAAAATAAAATAAAAATCAACACACAGAAAATAAAAACCTTGGCAACTGGACCAATAGGAAACATCATGATAAATGGATAAAAGATTGAAGTTCAAGGATTTCAGTTTAATGGGATCCACAATAAATGCCCATGAAAGCAGCAGTCAGGAAATGAAAGAACATATTGCATTGGTCAAGTCTGCTGAATAAGAGCTCTTTAAAGTGTTGAAGAGCAAAGATGTTATTTGAAGACTAATATGTTCCCTATGCAAGCTGTGCTATTTTCAACAGTCCCATATGCTTGTGATAACTAGACAGAAGAAATGATGAATTTAAATTACCATGTTGGTGAAGAATATTGAATGTACCATGGACTGATAGAAGAACAAACAAATATACCTTAGAGTAAGTAGAATAGGGATGCTCCTTAGAAGCGAGAATGGATAGATTTCATCTTTCATACTTTGGTCACATTGCAAGAAGGACCAGTTCCTGGATAAAGATATTATGTAAAGTAGATAGTCAGTGAAAAAGGGGAAGGAAGACCCTCAATGAAATGGATTAGCATTGTGGCTGCAACAATAAGATCAAGTGTAGCAAAGATTGTGAGGATGACGCAGGACCAGGCAGTGTTCCTTGCGGTTGTACATAAGGTTAATATGAATCAGAACCAACTGAAAGGTGCCTAACATCCTAACAATAACAATGTCTATCAGGCCTTGATATGAATTTTCATTCAATGTTTAGAAGTGACTATATCATTTCAATGT
>NW_006922176.1:1153115-1159041 GCF_000298275.1 Orycteropus afer afer
GGTTAAAGGTGTATAAATAATTGTTTCAAATTTTTGAGAATAAAACATTTTTTATACAGTATGTTGAAATTTCTTTTGGACAAAGTTTTCTGAATTTTAGAGTATACATAGTCTAAAGAAGGGGAAACAATTGAGTATACATGTATACCTGGTATTAGCTTTTAGGCTTTCAAAGGTATCCCTAATCAAATACAAAATATATTATATTGCAAATGAACTAGAAAACTCTATCAACTTAGCAAGTAAAGAGGTATTCATGTGTAATAATTTTGCAATGTTATTATTAAGTTAACATTCATTTAACGAATGTCATTATTTTCTCTAATATGCTATGAAAAGAGAAAGAAGAAATGAGAAAAAAATCATATCTAATGAAAATTCTTAGATATTGACATCTGTCATCAAGGTGGTACCATATGATCAAGAAACGACGATACTGAATTTAAAAGTTCAAGCTGCATTGAGAGGCATTGGTGAAAAACAAAGCTCCAGGAATTGATGGAATACCAATTCAGATGTTGTAACAAATTGATAGAACTCTGGAAGTGCTCACTGGTCTATGATAGAAATCTGGAAGTCAGCTACCTGGCAAGCTGACTTCTTCTAAAGAAGGGTGATTGAACAAGGACACAGAAATTATAAAACAGTATCATTAATATCACACTCACATAAAATTTTCCTGAAGATAAGTCTTAAATGCTTGAAGCACTACATTGACCAGAAACTGAAATTAAAGCAAAATTCAGAAGAGGATGTGGACTAAGGGACAGCACTGCTGATATGAGATGGCTATTGGCTGAAAGCAGAGAATACAAGAAAGATGTTTACCTGTTGTGGTGGATAAGTTTCTGTGTCAACGTGGCTGGGCCTGGTAGAGTGGCTAGGCAGCTGGTGGTAGTTATTCCCCTTGATGAGACTGACAATCAACTCCATGGTAGGACCTACCACAAACAGCTGAGTAGTTACTTGAGGGATATGGTCTGTTCCCCATATATAAGAAACAGCTTTGGAAATGGTCTCTAGGTTATGGCACACTTGAACCTTGCATGTAGCCATGTCATTGTTCAGCAGCTGCCATGCTCTGCTGACCTTGGGACTTTCTATGGACCTGAATTAATGGCCTGCCTGTGGTTTTGTAACTTCAGGACTGTGCCATTTTACTTGTCAACCTTGGACTTGTTAGCCCCAGCAGACAGTAGCTACCTGAGTGAAGAGATGCCTCTAGCTTCAGTGGACCAGGAGCGAGAGGCAGAACTGAGACCCAAGTTTGAAGGGCTTTCATCCAGCCCCCAGAACCTGGCACTTTGAACTTGGACTTCTAGCCTCCCACACTATAAGAGAATAAACTTCTCTTTGTTCAAGCCATCCCATTTGTGATATATTCTTGTCAGAGCAGCACTAGGTAACCAAAAACCTGTATTTCACTGATTATACAAAGTCACTCAACTGTATGGACCATAAAAAAGTTATGTACACCATTTTGAGGAATAGGAATTCTGGAACACTTAATTGTGTTCAAGTGAAATCTATACAAAGACCAAGAGGCAGTCATTGGAATAGAATAATGAGAATATATGGTTTAATATCAGGAAATGTGTGGGTTAGGGTTGTATCAATTCACCATACTTATTCAATCTGTATGCTGAGCAAGTAATTAGAGAAAGTGGAATATATGAAGAAGAATGCAACATTAAAATTGGAGGAAGACTCATTAACAACCTGTGATGTGCAAATAACAATCTTGCTTCCTGCAAGTGAAATGAACTTAAAGCATTAACTTATGAAGACCAAAGGTTCTACCCTTAAGTATGAATTACACCACAATATAAAGAAAACAAAAATCCTCACAAATTGCAACAACATTATAAACAGAAAAAAATATTGAGGATTTCAAGGATTGCATTTTACTTGGATCTACAATCAACGCTCATGGAAGCAGCAGTCAAGAAATCGAATGATGTATTGCACTGGGCAAATAATGTACTACAAAAAATCTTTGACAAGTATTCAAAAGCAATGATGTCACTGTGAAGACTAATATATACTCTTTACCCAAGCCATGGTATTTTCTGTCACTTTATGTGCATGTGAAAGCAGATAATGAAGAAAAAGATGAAAGAACAGTTAACGCATTTGAATTTTTGTGTTGGCAAAGAATATGTGCCTTGGGGGAAGTACAAATAGAAGTTTTGTGTAGAAGCAAGATGGCAATACTTTGTCTCATTTATTTTTGGGTTGATATCAGGAGGCATCAATCCCTAGAGAAGAATATTATGCTTCTGAAAATAAATGGTCACTGGAAATAAGGAATGGTCTAACTGACATGGATTGACACAGTAGTTGATAATTGCCTTACATATAGGAAACATTCAGAGAATGATGAAGGAGTGGGCAACATGAGGTGAGTCAGAGCCCACTCCACAGCACTCACTTAGCAAAGTGTCATTGTAGTGATTGATAATGTATAATAGGGTGATCTTGTGGGTTTTGCCCAAAGAAGAAAGAAAGTAAACCAAGGGCCATCATGGAGAAAAACAAGATAAATTTTATGATACTCTGCCATAAAATCATTATTTGTCAGTAGTAGACAAAAAATAAATATGTAAAAAAATAAAAGTGATGATCACATTCTTATGCAAAGCCTCTTGTATTGATTTGTATTATATTTATTTATTACTCAATGATCCACTGAATAAATAAGAACTGAGATTTCTTCACATATCCTCTCTAATGGTTACTGGGGACTTGAAGTCAAAGAAGGACTTAGAGTCAAGGAGATTAAATTTTAGTGGAGGAAACAAACATTAAAATCCAGTGTTATAAAAATAATCATAGAAATATGCAGATAGTGGTAAATGAGAGAAGAGGAATGGCATGCAAAATATATAAAGTGATTATAGAAATTTTCTCATAATATGTGCTTTCATACTGAGATTTGAAAGGTAAGTTAAAGCTATGATTTGCATATGTCTTCAAGTACAGAAGAATAAAATTTAATCCACATGCCCAGCCATTTGCAAATTATTTTTTTATTACTCTATGTCAAGAATTCACACTGGCAGACTACTTAATTTTTGCCTAAATTCTAAATAATCTTAAATATACACATACATTATCTAGGAAGATCCCTTGTCTTTATGCCTCAAGGAAAAAGTAAATAATTCTAGGGGGAAAAAAAAAATCATTAATAAACACTGCATTGCTCTTCAAGGATGTTTCCGCACCAAACTGAACAAATGGTATAGTGTATTTATTTTAATGGTATTGTAAGAGGTAAATTGCAGTGACTGTACTCTAAATTTACAGTTTAATTCAGCATTGTTCTCTTAAAAATGAACATTCCTTTCTTCCTTATTAAGTGTCCTAGGGAAAATGAATGTGCTTTCAAGGCATTTGCCTTCCCAAGTTCCCTATGATCATGTAATGTCAGAGTTCCACGGGTAACACAAACACCTCCTCCCATTGACCATGATACTAACAAACCGAGGTCACTGTTGTAGTAATTCACCTTTTCCTTACTCAAGTCATATTTTGGAAAGGATTCCTCGAAATAGCTGTATTTTGTTATCCACCCATTATTTGTCCCCACTCCCCAGATTAGTCTTTATATACTGATTAATTCTATTATGTACAAGAATATCTAAATGTTTGCTTATAATTTCCTCAATTTAAGAGATAATTAAAACAAAGAAGTGTTAGGTATGTTTATCTATTGCACATATTACAGTCAAAAATTAATGTTGGTAAAGTAAATTGACTTTCCAATATTTGCTAATATCTAAAATGAGTAAGACTCTTGTATTATATTTTACTGTAAAACTTAAAAATAAAATGTTGTCATATAATGACAGACACATACACTAGTGGAACACAATTGAGAGCCCAGAAATAGATCTATTGATCTACGGCCAGATGATCTTTGACAAAGGGCCAAAATCTCTTTAATGGGGACAATGTAATCTTTTTCACAAATAGTGCTGGTAAAACTGGATATCTATTTGCAGAAAAATGAAACAAGATCCATGGCTCAAACCATACACAAAAACTAGCTCCAGATAGATCAAAACCTTAAATGTGATACCTAAAGCTATAAAGTTCATCAAAGAAATAATAGGGCCAAACATAGGGGCCCTATTTAATAATAAATAGACTATAAAGCATAACATAAAACGCACAAACAGAAGATAAACTAGATGATTGGGATCTTCTGAAAATTAAATTCTTATGTACATCAAAAGATTTCTCCAAAAGAGTAAAAAGAGAACCTACAGAATGGGAAAGAACATTCAACGATGACATATCAGACAAATAACTTTTATTTAAAATTTATAGAAAACTCTAACACTTCAAAAAGACAAACAATACAATTTAAAAATGAGCAGAAGACATGAACAGAAATTTCACCAAAGAAGATACTCAGTCAGCCAACAAACACATGAAGAAATATTTGCAATCACAGCATTAGAGGGATGCAAATCAAAACAACTATGACATACCATATTCCCTCAGCATTAATAGCAAAGTTCAGCAAGACAGAAAATACCAAATGCTGGAGAGGATGTGGAGATTAAGACTCTTATACACTATTGGTTGGGCTGTATAATGATAAAATGAACTGTGGAAATTGGTATCCCAAGTCCTTAAAAAGTTGGAAACAGAAATACCATTTGACCTAGCAATCCCATATTAGGTATATATCCTAAAGAAGTGAAAAGCAGGACACAAACAGATATATGCACACCCATGTTCATCACAGCACTATTCATAATAGCAAAGAGATGGAAACAACAGAGGAATGGATAAACAAACTGTGGTACATACACACAACGGAAGACAATGTAACCCTAAAGAGTAATGTAGAATATGCAAAACACTGCATAACATGAATGAACTTGGAGGACATTATGCTGAGTGCAATATGTCAATCACAGAAGGATAAATATTGAATTAGTCCACTATTGTAAAATGTCAAGGAAAGGTTTACAGATTTAAGGAAATTTTCTTTGTTGATTATGAGGAAGGGGAGGGCAGGGGAGGGCAAATTTCTAGGTACGATGGAAAAAAAAATATGTATATATATACACATTTATATTTATATGTATGTATATATATATACATATATATGTGTGTGTGTGTGTGTGTTTTCCAACCTACCTAGATATAAATTTGGTATGTGTGTGTGTGTGTGTGTGTGTCTATAAAGGATAGCGATAATGGTGGCACAACATAAAAAATGCCATTAATGTCCCTGAGTTGTAAATGTGGAAGTTGTTATGTTGGTGAATGTCAACCAAATAAGAAATACATGTTTTGGTGTAGTAGGTAAGACATTTGGCTGCTAACCAGAAGATTGGTGTTTCAAACCCACCAGTTGTTCTATGGGAGAAAGATGAGGCAACACACTTCTATAAAGACTTACAGTCTTGGAAACCCATTGGAGGTTGTTATGAATGGAAATGTACTTGATTGTAGTGGGTTTGGATATTATTATTTAGAAGCTGTGCTAGCCCAGTGGTTATATCATTAACCAAACTCACTATAAGATCCGGTGGCTCCAAACTACCAGAGGCTCTGCAGGAGAAAGAGGAACCAGTCTGTTTCCATAAAGTTTTACAGCATTGGAAACTCTATGGGGGAGTTCTACTCTGTCTAGGGTTGCTGTGAGAGAGAATCCACTTGATGGCCTTGGGTATTGTTATCTGGAAAGGAAGAATGAAACAGGAAAATTAGCATTCGGAATAAGCTTCACTTCTTGATGCCAGGACTAAGCTCTGGCTCAAAGCTGAATCTACTAGTGCCTTTTGTAACTAGGTTACATTTGTACCATTCAACAGTTATTCCTTAAATAGAAGATATATGGTTTTAGCTGCTATTACTGATGAAATTGTTGGGGGTACATGTAATTCATTTACACAAATAATAATGC
>NW_006922176.1:1159421-1161747 GCF_000298275.1 Orycteropus afer afer
GCTCCTTTTTATGTATAGGGTAAGTGAGACTTGCTGAGACATCAATTTCAAAATTCCTCAATGAGTTAGTATTTACTGCATTTAATATTTAATAACTTTTAGTGTAGTTCTGCTTTTAGCTCTATTCCCAAGTTTATTTTTAAAAAATATAGAAGTGATAGAATGAAGTTACAGCTTTTGATAATCACATGTGACACTATCATCTGCATTTCTATGATATACAGACAAATCTCTTAGGATATGTGAAAGGATTTTTTAAGCATCCTCCCTTACTTTCTCAATCTACCAAATGCTCTAGTTTCCCTAACTAAATCCTAGCATCAACTAGGCCTCCAAATACCCTGTGCATTTTCTTTATTTGAACTTTTTATTGTGGTTTAGGTAAATTTTTACAGATCAAATACATTCTCTATTCAACTATTTATACACACTTTATTTTGTGATGTTAGTTGTAATCTACTCAAAGTAATAGTACGTTTCCCATTTTTTCCCTGGATTCTCCATTCCCATTTATCCTGCCTTCCTCCTTTTCTTGTCTTCTAAGATTTATGTTTGAGAAATTCTTTCCTTTTGGCTTCATATGTTTAATTGTACTGTATGTTCCTCCCAGGTGTTATTATTCAGTTTAAGACCTGTCTGTTGTTGAGCTGAAAGTTGATCCCTTGGGGTGAGTTCAGTTCCAGGCTTGAAGGGTGTCTAGAGGCCTGTCTCACAGGTTCTTCTAGTCCCTATCAGAACAGTATTTGGTCTTTTTTTTTTTATGATTTTGAAGTTTGTTTACTTTTTTTTCCCTCCCTCTCTTTCCAGGACCTTCTATGGTAGCTGGATACCATCTTGTTCTTCTGGACGCAGAACAGTGAAGGCTATGGTTCACCTACTCTATTAGTCATGGTGATGCAGTGCTTAAAGCAACTGACTAGTAACCAGAAGGTTGGTGCTTCAAGTCCACCAGCCACTCCGCAGAAGGAAGACTGGGAAATCTACTGCATAAATATTTATTGCCTTAGAAACCCAAAGGTGGTCGCTATGAGTCGAAGTAGACTCAATGGCAGTGATTTGTTTTTTGGTATTAATGTCCTACTATTCTCCCTGATATCATCTTCAAACTTAAGGACATAATTTCTACTCTCATATGTTATATTGTAACATATAAGTTATTTTTTTCTTGTTTTTGGCATTCTCTTTATTGTTTTTTCCTCAGTCTATTCATAAGTTAATACATGCATAAACACTTATACATATATATAGAACAATGCCCAAATAGAATTATGAGCTATTGTATCAACTGACTTTTTCATCAAAGATCTTCTTAATTTTTAAAATTTAGAAATTATCCACTATCATTTGGTAAACTATAAGAATTATTAACTTGAGATCTTATGTTGGATACAAGTGATAACAAAAAGAGTTTCCCATCATTTTTTTTACTAAAAGAATCTGAGAAAATCAATATCTTCATTCTAGTCTGTTTTACTTTGGAAACTGAAAGGAATTTTATTTACTTTTTCTATAAAATAATTATCCTCTGGAGAAAAAGTGAACATATAAAATTATTTAAGTCAAATTTAAAGCTAATCATTAATCTTTCAGGATAATTAAATAATTACACACATTCTAGTCAACTCCTCTATTAGAATCAGGGAAAGATTACAAATTTTATAGCACTTGAAACAAATGGGGTATTTTTAACGATACTTGTAGCACAATGAAACAAATTTGTAGAAATCTATAAAACTGCTCAAATGAGGGGTCATTATCAAACTTAATCAGAATTAGTTGAGTGTAAAGTTATACTCTTGAAATCATATAGTAATACATTCTTAAATAATACATGTAGAATTGAAAAATAGATCTTTTAGAAATGTATGTCAGAAAATGTGAAAAAAACACAACTTTTTATTTTATTGGACAAGAATCTTAATTGTCTTTAATTTTCATAGATTATCTCTATTGTATGAATACTCCTAAATGCATCTGCAATGCGTCAAAGAAATCTCTAATTTTGTAAAAATGTAAAAGATAGCTTTAATACTAAATCCTTATTTCATTTAATTTCAATAAATAAAACTGAATAAACTATTTATAAAAATTCAATATGATTTATAGAAACTAAAAATCATACATGATTTAGTGAATTAAATTATAACTCACACAGTATTATTACAATGGAAAAATAGACTGCAGCTTTTAATTTATTCAGTCATTATTTAAAAAAGAAGAAAAAAATATATTGTGTGTCTCAGTGTAATTTGTGACATAAAGATCTGTTAAGTTTGTGCATATACTCATGTGTTATGTGCCGTCGAGTCAGCCCTGACTCATAGCG
>NW_006922176.1:1177249-1178366 GCF_000298275.1 Orycteropus afer afer
AGTTGTCCCTGGGGCTGACTGCTCCTGTGTCTGGGATCCGGGCTATTATCCGCTTTCTCCTGCTTTCTGGTCCTGCTGCTTTGGGCGGGCCTGAGTTTCCTCTCCTCAACTAATCCCTGTGGCTGATTGCTCTTCTCTATGACTTCCTGGCTTTTAATTCCCTTTCTCCTGCTCTTCCCACTGGCTACTGTGGGCATCACTGAGTTGTCTCTCCTCACCTGTAACCCTGGGGCTGACTGCTCTTCTGTCTGGGTTCCTGGATTTTATCCCCTTTCTCCTACTCTTCCGGGCTGCTATTCTGGGCAGGCCTGAGTTTTCTCTCCTCACCTAATCCCTTTGGCTGACTGTTCTTCTCTCTGCCTTCCTGGCTTTTAATCCACTTTCTTCTGCTCTTCCTGCTTGCTACTTTGGACATCCCTGAGTTGTTTCTCCTCACCTGTAACCCTGGGGCTGAATGCCCTTCTGTCCAGATTCCTGGCTTTTTATCCCCTTTCTCCTGCTCTTCCGGCCTGCTACTGTGGGCAGGCCTGAATTGCCTCTCCTCACCTAATCCCTTTGGCTGACTGCTCTTCTCTCTGGCTTCCTGGCTTTTAATCCCCTTTCTCCTGCTCTTCCGGCCTGCTACTCTGAGCAGGCTTGAGTTGCCTCTCTTCCCCTAATCCCTTCAGCTGACTGCTCTTCTCTCTGGCTTCTTGGCTTTTAATCCCCTATCTCCTGCTCTTCCTGCTTGCTACTTCGGGCATCACTGAATTGTCTCTCCTCCCCTGTAACCCTGGGGCTGACAGTGAGATATATCACATGCAAAAATTATACAAATATATATGCATGGAGGTGCTTGGGGGGTGGTATTCACCATGTTACAAGGGACAAGCTACTTTCCCAAGACTAAGTGTACTCATCAACCAGGAAACTCTCTGAGCCATAGTGTTTAAGGATTTTACTGCCAAGTACTGCATGATAAGCAAATGTGTGCCTCCTGAGAATAGTTGATATCAGGCTCCCCAGTGGGTCTTTTCTGTTTTGACCAACTACTACTTGCCAGCACAACTTTTCTGGTGTTGCCTGGAAGTTCCCATCAAGGCACTCCAATTACTCTAAGGCATACTTCTCTAGACCC
>NW_006922176.1:1179611-1180163 GCF_000298275.1 Orycteropus afer afer
TACTGGAAGCAGGCCACACCCCTAGGGAAACTCTCTTTCAACAGATTGGCTGCTCAAAACATATTCATCTGATCCCATCATGGGAATAACCACATCACAAGTGCTTAAATCATACTGAATTGTGGTCCAGCCAAGTTGACACACAGCTCCAACTATCACACAATGACAATGACAAAATAAAAAATTCTAATTTATATTTACTTGACATCTTAAACTATGTGCTTGAAATAATTTCTAAGTGTACTAGTTCATTTACCATATAACTTTCCTAAATAAAATAAAAAGATAATACAATCTACTAATGTTCCCACTTTCTCCTGCTTTTGTAGAAATCCTTGAAGCTTCCCATAGAGTTTAAAATGTGCAAATCTTGTGATTTAGAGCACTTGATGTAAATTAATTTGTTCCCAACTAACTGCAATGTTTGGAAAATAACGATTCTAATATTTCTGACAGAAAGGCTGGAATTCTTCTTCAGGCAGTGATGAAATACATTGTTTTGAATCAACTACTCTGCTGAGAATGAAAAAATTCTGGATGATGTCAAAAAAA
>NW_006922176.1:1180583-1183450 GCF_000298275.1 Orycteropus afer afer
AGGAGTGGCTGGTGGGTTTGAACCGCCAGCCTTCTGGTTAGCAGTCAAGTGCCTTAGCCACTATGCTACCAGAGCTCCCTACTGGCCTGTTTTTACTTAAAAAAGGGGGGGGGGGCTCTGATGGCTTAATGGATGTGGTAGTGAAGATTATATGCCAAGTTGGCTGGGCCTGGTTTTGAGTGGCTGGGCAGCTGACTGTAGTTATTCCCCATGATGAGACTGGCAATCAATTCCATGGTGGAATCTTCCACAAACAGCTGAGTAGCTGCTTAAGGGATGTGGTCTGCTTCCCGTATATAAGGAGAAGCTTTGGGAATGGTCTATAGCTTTTAGCACACTTGAACACTGCATGTAGCCAAGTTGTTATTCATCAGTCTGCCATGTTGTCTGCCGATCTTGGGACTGTTAATGGGACTTGCATCAATGGCCTGCCAGGTGGTTTGGTAATATTGGGACTGTGCCATTTTACTTGTCAACCTTGGGCTTGTTAGCCCTAGCAGCCAGCAGCTGTCTGAGTGGAGAGATGCCTCTAGCTTCAGCGAGCCAGGACCAATAGGCAGAGATGAAGCTCAAGGTCTAGGGGGTTTCTCCCCGCCCCTAAACCTGGCACTTTGAACTCAGACTTCTAGCTTCCAAAACGGTAGGAGAATAAACTCCTGTTTGTTCAAGTCATTCCATTTGTGGTATATTGCTGTCAGAGCAGCACTAGATAACCAAAACAGAATATGGTTTGAAACTGAGAGAATGGGGTGCTGTTCTGAAACTGAAAATGTGGAAACAGGAGTGTAGTGTATCCTTGACCTGAGACCTCAGCAGAGAGACCCCTTCAGAGAGACAGTAGCAGCAGAGCCGAGAGACCAGCAGAGACTGGCAGGAGCAGAGCTGAGAGACAGCATGAGACAGTGATAGCCTTACCAGTCAATGGAGTGAGATTGCTGAGTTTCTTTTGGACAGGAAGATTTTCAGTGGAGTGGGTTGCCTTCAGACATTAATTGGTAGAAACAGAGAGACTAAGGAAACTGGAAGCAGAGCTGCCTCAGCCTCAAAGGTCAAGACTGTGATCTTTGGGGGTGAAATCAAGATAGCATCCTAGGTTTGAAATAGACCTTGACCAACTTGGTTCTGTACTGTGGGTCTCCTCATTCACGTGGGCCATTTGTATGGGGCCATAGCTGCTGCCCATGGGTGAGGGGGCAGGGCTGCTGTGCCCAAGAGATAGAGGAACAGGACCTGCCTAGCCAAGGGTGTGAGGTGCCCGCTCAGATAAACTAGGGAACTGGAACCACCCAGCGAAGGATATCTGTAAAGGTGCCAAGTTGACAAGAGGTGGAACTGCAGTAGTTAAGATTATATGTCAACTTGGCTGGTCCTGCTTCTGAGTGGATGGATAGCAGGTGATAGCTACTCCCCATGATAAGACTGGCAATCAGCTCCATGATGGAATCTGCCATGAGCAGCTGAGCAGTTGCTTTAGGGATGTGGGCTGCTTCCAAAATATAAGAAGCAACTCTGAGGAAGGTCTACAGCTTTTTGGTATGTTTGAACCCTGCATGTAGCCAAGTCATTGTTTAGTAGCCTACCATGTCCTGCCCATCTTGGGACTTTTTCTAGATTCAAATTATTGGCCTGCCATGTTGTTTGGTAATATTGGGACTGTGCCTTTTTACTTGTTAGCCTTGGGTTTGTCAGCCTCAGCAGCCAGCAGCCAGCAGCCAGCTGCCTGAGTAAAGAAAAGCCTTCAGCTTCAGTGAGCTGAGAGCAGGAGGCAGAGCTAAAGCTCAAGGTTGAGGGGCTTTTACAGAGCCCGTGGAGCTGGCACTTTTAACTAAGACTTCTAGCCTCCAAAATTGTAAGAGAATAAACTTCTGTTTGTTCAAGCCATCCCAGTTTGTTATATTCCTCTTAGAGTGACACTGAGTAACCAAAACAGTGGATAAGTCATTTGGCCACTAACCAGAATGTCAGCAGTTCAAATACACAAGCTACTTCATGGAAAGGAGATGGGACAATCTACTTTTGTTAAGATTACACCCTCTGAAAACCAATAGGGGTTGCTATGAATCAAAATCACCTCAATGGCAGTGAGTTTGGTTTTTTGGCTATTTTTTTTTTTTTTTTAAGAGTAATTCTTACATGAAGAAAAGAAATATCATTAAGAGATTTAAATTCTCTCTCTCATATATATGTATACATAATTTCAGATAAAATACCTTGCTCTCAATTGAGAAAAAAAAAAAAGAGAGCCACAAAAAAAAAAAAAACAAAAGAAAACCAAAAAAAATTGTGATAACAAAAGAGTTTTAAAATCTCTCACTAATATATCAAATTAATTTAAAAAGTTGGAGGCCTTTTCTAGAGAACTGAAACCAACAAATAAAATAAAATTATGGAAAGAAGAAATTCAACATAGGAAGTAAAAACTTCAATGTTTGAGTATAACATTATTCTCAAGATTAAATAAAATTTAAGAGAATGCGGGAACTGAACACTAAGTAGAAAAAAAATGGTAAGAATGAAGCACAGAGAGAAATAGCAATTGAAAATACTAAAACACAAAAACAAAAAATGGACATAGAAGCTATCTTTGTTATGGTAAACAGGTGAACATGGGGGAGTTCTGGAAAGATGGCAGAGTAGGCAGACAAACTACACAGACCCTCTTCAACAAAGGAAAGGAGAAAAAATTAACACAGGTACAGAAGATAATCCTGGACCTTGAGCTTTGAAAAGGATACAGAAGTGGACTAAACTCCAAGTAGATGAAACTGCATGAAAATACTGAAAAAGGAGACATACAGAGCTGCGGTCTGTCAGCGACCCTGACTGCCTGGATAGGTTAGATATTGCCAAGAGGTGTTAGGACCCAG
>NW_006922176.1:1187315-1188703 GCF_000298275.1 Orycteropus afer afer
AAAATATTAATAAAATTGATAAACCACTGGCCAATTTAACAAATGAAAAGAGGGAGAGAATGCAAATGACACTAATAAAAATGAAATGGGCGACATCACAACAGATCCAACTGAAATAAAAACAGTAATATCAGGATGCTGTGAAGAACTGTACTCCAAAAAAAATAAAAATCTGGAATAAGTGAACAGATTTCTAGAAGCACACTATTTACCTAAACTAACACAGACTGAGGTGTAAAAGTTGGACAGAATCATAACAAAAGAAGAAATTGAACATGTCATAAAAAAATTACCAACAAAGAAAATTCAGGCCCATCCAATTTGACCAGAGAAATCTACCAAATATTCAGAGAAGAAGTGACACCAATCCTACTCAAACTATTTCAAAACATACAAAAGGATGGAATTTTCCCAAATTCATTTTATGGAGCAAGCATAACCTTGATACCAAAACCAGACAAAGATATCACTCAAAAAGAAAAATATAGACCAATATCCCTCATGAATATAGATGCAAAGCTCTTCAACAGAATCCTAGCCAATAGACTCCAAAAGCATACCAAAAAAGAATTAATTATGACCAACTGGGATTTATGTAAGCCATGATAGGATGATTCAACGTTAGAAAAAAATCAGTGTCATCCATCACATAAATAAAACAAAGGAAAAAAAAAAAAAACATGATTACATTAGTTGATGTAGAACAGGCATTTGATAAAAACCAACACCTATTCTTGATCAAAACTTTCAGCAAAATAGGAATAGAAGGGATATTACTCAAAATAATAAAGAGGATATATACAAAACTGACAGCTAACATTATTCTCAGTGTGGAGAGACTGAAATCATTCCCTTTGTGATGAGGAACAGACAAGGATGTGCTCTATCACTACCTCTATTCAACATTGTATTGGAAGTCCTAGCCAGGGCAATAAAGCAAAAAAAGGAATCAAAGAATAAGTCAATCACAGAAAGACAAATATTGTATTAGTCTTTTATTGTAAAAAGTCAAGGAAAAGTTTATATATGGAAGGAAATTTTCTTTGTTGATTACAAAGAGTGGGATGAGAAGGGAGAGAACACTGTTAGATAAGTAGACACAAGTATTGATTAGGGTATAGAGAAGGACAATGCAACAAATGTGAGGGATCATGACAGTGGCATAGAGGAAGACTTAGATGAACCCTTTTGCACATACACTATTGTGTTGTCAGTGATATTGATATATGGGTGGATAGATGAGTGGACAGGATGAACTATTATGTATGTCTATCCATGGTGGAGTGTGTGCAAGACCATGTATAGCATTGGCAGACAATGATTCTACAAGTGTATTTCTATGTTCTGTAAGAATTCTCAGGTATATAATACAGCTAACAAGGCACAAG
>NW_006922176.1:1190814-1192284 GCF_000298275.1 Orycteropus afer afer
TTCTTTTTCCATTTTTTTGGTTACTGTTCCTGTGTGATTACATGGTGTGTTTTTAATCCATGGGCTTTTAGTTTTTTGATGATTATTCAATTGTGATTTGTGTCTAACTGAGTGGGAGACAACAACAGTCCCCATAAGACAAAACTACACCTGCACCTCCTGCAACTTCACTTACTGAGGAGAGCTATTACCTCCTTCTCCACCAATGGGCCAATGATAAAAAAACCACCAAGAATAGCCTGAATCTCCCTTGGCTGCTCTTCACAAACAGATAACAGGGATCTAGATACAACAATGCCACGATGCCTCGGAAACAACAGACCATCACAGTACACACAAAGAAGCAGGATAAAGTGGTAGAAACAAGGGAGCAGGATACAGACCTAGAACAAATCCCTGAGGAAGAAGCAGCATTGGAACTATAAACTAACTACTTCAAGAAGACATAAAAGATCTACATAAATGGGAGAACATCCCATGCTCATGGATAGGAAGACTGAACGTTGTGAAAATGTCAGTTCTACACAAAGCAATCTGTACATTCAAAGCAATTCCAATCCAGATCCCATCAACATTCTTTAGGGATATGGAAAAAACAATCACTAACTTTATATGGAAAAGAAAGAGACCTTGGATAAGCAAAGCACTATGGAAGAAGAAAAACAAAGTAGGACGTCTCACACTTCTGGATCTCAAAACCTTTTATACAGCCACAGTAGTAAAAACTGTCTGGTATTGGTTCAATGACAGATACACAGAACAAATTAATAGAATTGAGAACCCAGAAATAGATCCATCAACCTATAGCCAGCTGATCTTTGACAAAGGCCCAAAATCCACTAAATGGGGAAGAGAATGTTAGTTTAATAAATGGTACTGGCAAAACTGGAGATCCATGTGCAGAAAAATGAAACAAGAGCTGTACCTCACATCATATATAAAAACGAACTCCAGATGGATCAAAGACTTAAATGTGAAACCTAAAACTATACAGTTCCTCAAGGAATATTTAGGGGCAAATTTAAGGGCTCTAATATATGGCATACATAGACTATCAAGCATAACTCAAAATACACAAACAGCAGAAGAGAAACCAGATGTTTAGGACCTTCTAAAAATTAAATTCTTATGTGCTTTCAAAGACTTCTCCGAAACAGTCAAAAGAGAATCTACAGATTGGGAAAAAATATTTGGTAATAACATATCTGACAAGGGATATATCTCTAGAATTTATAGAAAACTCCAATACCTCAAGAACAAAAAGACAAACAATCCAATTAAAAAATGGGCAGAAGACATGAATCAACACTTCATCAAGGACAATATTCAAGCGGCCAACATATACATGAAGAAATGCTCACAATCATTAGCTATTAGAGAGATGGAAATCAAAACAACCATGAGGTACCATCTTGCTCCAGCACTAGTAGCAAAGTTCAATAAGACAGAAAGTAACAAATGCTGGCAAGG
>NW_006922176.1:1193931-1195120 GCF_000298275.1 Orycteropus afer afer
TATATTCAGAGTAACTTATAAAGCACAGAAACCTAGACATTTCATGGTAAATTTCTTCAAAAAGCAAAGAAAAAATCTTAGATATAATGTTGTCAGTGGTGGAAAAAATTGTCATTCTCTTCAACAGAGTAGAATTATTACTGACAACAGACTCTTTATCAAAAATAAGGGATTCCAGAAGAAAAAAGAATACTTCCAAAGAGTGAACAAAGTAAATAATTGGCAACCTAAAATTATATACTGAGTGAAAATTTTTTTCATAAATTTTCTTCATAAATGTAAAATAAATGCATGTTCTGCAATACAAAATCTAAGGATTTCATCACTATCAAGTCTGTGTTAAATAAAACAGCAAGTGTTCTTCATGCAGTAGTAAAACAATCTAAAAGAGCATTTCAGAAATGATGAAAGGAACGAAAAGCAACAGGATGGGTATCATTGTGAATATATTAAAGTGTATATTTACTATTTATATTGTTGAATTCTAAATATGAATATAGAAATAGAACACATGAAACAATAGCACTTAAGGGATGTAAATTAAGATGAATTCTATAATATCCTCTCCATTTTTGGGAAGTAGAAAAATATTCATTTGTCTTTCATTAGGAATCAAGTATACCAGTTCTAAATCTCTATGAAATATTAAAAATAATGATAAATTAACTAACAATAAGATATCTAAAGGAAAAAATAAGACTAGCTTAATAATGCAAATACAGTGATTTGTCCCATAAAATGAACAGATCCTTATTTTTATCAAAGGATATCTACACAAACACATACTGGAAAAACAATCAAAACAGTAATATTTTTAATAAGCTCAGACTGTAAATAACCCAAATGTCTTGCTAAGTAAATAAAATTGAAAATATTCCTAGTATATTCATACAAATAATGAAGTATCTATATATTATTTAGGATGTACAAGCTAAAACAATTTGCAACAATAAGGAGGAATTTCCAAAATAAATATAACGTTCTAATATCTTACCTGGCATATTTTCTTCATATCATTTGCTGCCACCTGAAATATTATATACATTAATTATTTACTTAATTTGTCTCCCTTCACTAAAATATTGGCTCTGGTAGGGCAGTGATTGTTTTCTGATTTTTGTTTGTTTGCTTGTTTTTTTTACCCATTAAATATTTTTCAATTAAGTGAATAAATATAACTTAATAAAGA
>NW_006922176.1:1196105-1197014 GCF_000298275.1 Orycteropus afer afer
TGATGACATCTAGTGATTCTGCTTCGGAAACCCAAGGAGTGTTCACTATGAGCTGGGTCTGACTTGACGGCATATAACAACAGCAATAGGCCCTCATATCACACATTTAATAAATATGAAGAGATATTAACAAAACATATTTACTTAATAGATTTGATACACTGTGTGGCTCATAACAGATAATGCCAAACATTGCAAAGAATGGGAGTTACAAACACTTAATTGTGCTCATGAGGAATCTGTAAATAAACAGAACAAGGGGATACCATATGGTTTAAAATCAGGAAAAGTGTGTGTCAGAACTGTATCCTTTCACCATACTTATTCAATGTGTTTACTGAACAAATAATCTAAGCAATTGGACTGTACGAATAAATGAGTGGCATCAGGATTGGAGGAAGACTCATTAACAAGCTGTGATAGGCAGATGATCTAACCATGTTTGCTGAAAGTGAAGATGACTGTAAAGACTTACTAATGAACACAAATTGTTGTTGTTGTTATGGGCCATTGATTCAGACCCTACTCATAGTGACCCATTGTTTTGTTTCTGAGTCAGTATAAGTACAGAAGTAAATTGCCCAACCTTCTTTCCAAGGAGTGGCTGGTGGGTTTGAACCACAAGCCTTCTGGTTAGCAGTCAAGTTCCTTAGCCACAAAAGAAAACAAAAATCCTCACAACTTGACCAATAAGCTACATCATGATAAATGGAGGAAAAATGGAGCTTGTCAAGGATTTCATTTTACTTGGATCCATAATCAATGCCAATGGAAGCAGTAGTCAAGAAAGCAGAGGATTCATTGCATTGAGCAAGTCTGCTGCAAAAGACCTCTTTAAAGTGTCAAAGAGGAAAGATATCACTTTGAAGACCAAGATGTGCCTGACCCAAGGAATTTTTTTTTTTTTTT
>NW_006922176.1:1198793-1200241 GCF_000298275.1 Orycteropus afer afer
CAGATTGAATAAGTATGGTAAAAGGACACAACCTTGAAACACATACTTCTTGATTTTAAGCCAAACAGTATCCTTTGTTCTTTTCGAATTACATCCTCTTGGTCTCAGCACAGGTTCTTCAAAAGCACAATTAAGTATTCTGGAATTCTCATGCTTTGCAGTGTTATTTATAGTTTTTTTTATAACCCACAGAGTCAAATACCTTTGTGTAGTCAATAAAACACAAGTAAACACCTTTCTGATATTCTTTCTTTCAGCCAAGATCAATATGACATCAACAATGATATCCTTCATTCTATGACCTCTTCTGAATCCAGCTTGAATTTCTAGAAGTTACCTGTCAATACACTACTGCAAAAGTTTTTGAATTATATTCAACAAG
The DNA here is from genome assembly GCF_000298275.1 of Orycteropus afer afer. NCBI lineage: Eukaryota > Metazoa > Chordata > Mammalia > Tubulidentata > Orycteropodidae > Orycteropus > Orycteropus afer. The sequence goes on from NW_006922176.1 coordinate 1,199,176, forward strand.
ATTTAAATTGCCTGTGATATTAATGAGGTTGTTCAATAATTTCCACATTCAGTTGGATCAACTTTCTTTAGACTGGCCACATATCTCAATCTCTCCAGTCAGTTCACCAGGTAGTTGTCTTCCAAATTTCTTAGCATAAATGAATAAGAACCTCTAGTGGTATATCTTATCCATTTATTGAAACATCTCAAACATCTCATCTTGGAGTCTTGTTTTTTTGTTAATTTCTTAAGTGCAGACTGAACTTCCTCCTTCAATACTATCGGTTTTCAATCATATGATACCACCTGAAATAGTTGGACATCAACCAATACTTTTTGATACAGTGACTGTGAATTCCTTTATCTTCTTTTCATGCTTCCTGCATCAATCATTATTTTGCCCATAGAAATCTTTCTATATTGCAACTCAATGATTGTTTTTTGTTTCTTTTTTCTTCAGTTCTTTCAGCTTGAGAAATGTCAAGTGTATTCTTCCCTTTTGGTTTTCTAACTTCAGGTCTTTGTGCTTTTCATTATAATACTTCATTTTGTCTTCTCTAGCCACCCTTTGAAATCTTCTGTTCAGTTCTTTTATTTCAGCATTTCTTCCATTTGCTTTAGCTACTCTATATTCAAGAGCAGGTTGCAGAGTCTTTACTGAAAACAATTTTGGTCTTTCCTTCCTTACCTGTGTTTTTAATGACTGTTTGCTTTCTTCATGTATGATGTTCTTGATATCATTCCACAACTCATCTGGTCTTTGGTCATTGATGTTCAGTATGTTAAATCTATTCTTCAAGTGGTCTCTAAATTCAAGTCAGCTATAATCAGGGTAATATTTTGGTTCTTGTGGGACTATTTTAATATAATTTAGCTTCAACTTGAACTTACATATGAGCAAATGAAATATATTTTAAGAAAGTGTAGAGTTAGTTCCAACTCATGGCAAACCCTCCTTGGGTTTCTGAGGTGGTATCTCTAAGGAAATAGATTGCCCAGTCTTTCTTTCCAAGGAGTTGCTGGTGGGTTTGAACTGCCAGCCTTTTGGTTAACAGTCAGATGCCTTAGGCACTACTACCACCAGA
>NW_006922176.1:1201101-1202472 GCF_000298275.1 Orycteropus afer afer
CTCAATTAAACTTTCTTAAGTAGATCCTAGTGGCAGAAATAGTTACAGCTGTTCTCTATTTATAGGCCAAATATATGCTTTGTTGGTTTCACTGCTTTGAATTCAGATGGTTGTATCCTAGTGGTGGTTAGTCTATATATGATCTATTGTATAGCAAAACTGAGGAGCTCTGGTAGCATAGTGCCTAAGGCACTTGACTGTTAACCAGAAGGCTGGCAGTTCAAACCCACCAACCACCTCTTTGAAGGAAGGTTGAGCAATCTATTCCCATAGTGATACTGCCTCAGAAACCCAAAGAGAAGGCCATATGAATCAGGTCTGACTCAATGGCACATAATAACAACAACATAGCAAAACTATTCTCAAAATATCATGGTTCAAAACAGCAAAGATTTGTCTAGCACACAATTTTGGGTTCATTTATATGGACCAGGATCAGCTGGATATCTTTTCTGATACTTTTGAGTGACCTTACTCATTCACCCTGGTCAGTTAGCATTTGACAGTCTCACTCAATTGATTACTGGTTTGCTGGTTGTCTGATGGGATTTATGGAGAAAATTGAGAGTTACTGATTTATTTGTGTTCTTTACAAAAATATATTAAAATCTAAATCCTTAGATCTGTGAATGTAACCTTTGGGAAAATAAAGCTCTTTCATTGCAGATGTTATCCCTTAGGAAAACAAGATCATATAGGCATAGCATGGGTAATGATTTCTATTGAGTACTGTCTTAAAAAAAAAAAAAAAAAAATAGGACAAGCACAGAATCACACCAGGGTGAAGATGCTATGTCAAGATACATCTACAAACCAATGAACTCTAAGAATGAGCTGGAACTTCCAAAAACTAAAAGATCCAAAGAAATATCTTTTCTTATAATGAGAAGAGAGAGAGAGAGTGGCACTGCTGATACCCTCTGGTGACATAGTGCCTAAGGCATTTGACTGCTAACCAGAAGACTGATGATTCAAACCACCAGCCACTCCTTGGAAGGAAGATTGGGCAATCTACTTCTAGAGATATCACCTGGGAAATCCAAGGAGGGATTGTTATGCGTTGAGGATGACTTGACGGCAGTGAGTCTAGTGGCCTTATTTGGTTTCTAGGCTCAAAAACTGTGAGAAAATAAATGTTCTTTAAAGTTACCAACTTTTTGAAATTTTGTTATGGCAGACCTAGAAATGTAAGAAATCGAGTGATGTGTTTTTCATAATCCAGTAGTTTTTCCTGGCCTGTTTCACAGCATGAAATTTTCTTATTTCTCAAGACCAAACATAGAAAGTAAGCTCCAATAAGCACTTTCCTAGTCTCCATGTGCCTTACAATTGCTAATATTATGCCTATGCACAAAAAAAAAAAAAAAAAAA